>NC_083426.1:52173659-52282609 GCF_020745735.1 Hemiscyllium ocellatum
GAGGGAGTTTGAAGCTGGTGAAGTCGATGTTGAGGCCATTGGGCTGTAAGCTTCCCAGGCAAAATATAATGTGTTGTTCCTCCAGTTTCCGTTTGGCCTCGCTTTGACAGTGGAGCAGACCAAGGATGGACATGTTGCTGGGGGAGTGGGAGGGCAAGTTAAAATGGATGGCAACCAAAGGTTGGGTTGGTTGGTGCGTGCAGAGCGCAAATGCTCCACAGACTGGTCTCCGAGTCTGCATTTTGGTCTCCCTAACATGGAGGAGACCACGTTGGGAGCAATGGATACAATAGATCAAGTGAATCTCTGCCAGATCTGGAAGGACTGTATGGGACCTTGGACCGAAGTGAGAGGGGAAGTGTGGGGGCTGGTGTTGCACCTCTCGCGGTTGCAGGGAAAGGTACTGGGTGTGGTGGAGCAGTAGGTCGGGAGTGTAGAATTGATGAGGGAGTTGCGGAATGAACGGTCCCAGGGGAAAGCAGATGGGCTGGGGAAGGAAATACTTTTTCAGTGGTGAGGTCTAATTGTAAGGGGGGGAAATGTTGGAGGAAGATGTATTAGATTCGGAGGTTGGTGCATGGTACATGAGCAGTCAGGGGACTCTATTTTTACTGTTGTTGTGGTCAGAAGTGTGGGAGATGGAGGAGATGCTGTTGAGGGCATCCTGAATTACTAAGGAGGGGAAGCTATGGTCCTTAAAGTAGGCGGATGTCTGGGGTGTTCTGGAGTAGAATGCTCCATCCTGGGAGCAGATGCGGTGGTGGCAGAGGAATTGAGAGTATGGGAGAGCATTTTTGCAGGAGAGTGGTTGAGAGGAAATGTAGTTGAGTTGTTGTGGGAGTTAGTGGGTTTGAAGTGAATGCCAGTGGTGAGTTTCCCGAGATGGAAGTGCAGAGGTCCAGGAAAGGGAGAGAGGTGTCATAAATGCTCTAAATGAATTTGGGAACAGGGTGGAAGGTGTTGGTGAAATTGATGCAGTCAGGTCTAACAGGTTAAGGACTACAATTAGTTGCCAAGTATAGTCCACCTTGTTTCTATGGGGCAACAGCAGAACAAATAAGTATAAAGCATTCAGGAGGATGAGGATGGGTGTTCTTTACTGTTAAAATTACTTCATTCCTCTCTCCCCTCCCCCTCCCCCTTGGACTGTCAGTTCTTTCCTCCATTGAGGCCCTAAAGGATCATGTCGAATCCAGCAGAGATTTTCCTGCACATCCACCTACCTCTCCTACTGCATGCGTTGTCCTCGATGTGGTCTCCGCTACACCAGGGAGACAGGATGCCTACTTGTGAAGCTGTTCAGGGAACATCTCTGGAATGCACGCACCAAACAACCCCACCAGCCTGTGATCAATCACTTCAACTCCCCCAAGGACACGCAAGTTCCAGAAACTCCTCCACCGCTAAACCAAACCCACCTGTCAAATGGAGGGAGAATGCCTCATTTTCTGCCTCAAGACACTGCAACCACATGGCATCAGTATCGAACTTACCAGTTTCTAAATCTCCACTCCCTCCACCTCATCACAGACCCAACCCTGCAACTCGGCACTGCCCTCTTAATCTGTCCTACCTGTACATCTTCCTTCCCAACTATCTGGTCCATCCTCCCCACCGACCTGTCACAATCAACTCCCACCTGCATCGCTACCTTCACCCCAGCCCCACCACCCATATTTATCTCTCAGCACCCTGCCCCTTCCACATTTCTGCTAAAGGACTTTTGCCCGAAACATGGACTGTCCTGGCCTCGGATGCTGCCTGACCTGCTGTGCTTTTCCAGCGCCACACCTTTTGACCCTCCAGCATCTGCAGTCCTCACTTTATCCTCGTCCTTTCAAGTCTGGCAGTTGGACACACCATTATTCTGCCATTTTCACATTCCAATCAATTTATCTGAACTTTCAACATTGTTTCTCCACCAGCACCCTACACCCACTACCTCCAAACGTTAGCATTACTGATCACACCACGTTTCATTTCAGCTCTGATGAAGAGTCATCTAGATGCAAAACGTTTGCTTGCTGTTTGTCCATGGATGTTGCCTGAGCCACTGTAATCTCGAGTATTTGTAGTTTTCATTTGATTCCCAAGCAGTTGTAATCCAAGTTTTGAAGATTTGCAGACGAAATGAATAATCCTGGAAAATATTCACTGAAATGTTCAGATAGCATGGAGCAGAAGCCAAGAATTAGTAACAGTAGGAGCAGACTGGAGCAGTGGATGGGGTGATTTCCAGGGAAGCTCATTGATGAAACAATGAGAAATCATTCCGAAGGGAGTCAGAATTGAAGGGATGATCAGATGGAAATGTAACCAAAACAGAAGTCGCTGAAAAAACTCAGCAGGTCTGGCAACAGCTGTTGAAAATGTGTTGCTGGTTAAAGCACAGCAGGTCAGGCAGCATCCAAGGAACAGGAAATTCGACGTTTCGGGCCAGAGCCCTTCATCAGGAATGAGGAGAGTGTGCCAGGCAGGCTAAGATAAAAGGTAGGGAGGAGGGACTTGGGGGAGGGGCGATGGAGATGTGATAGGTGGAAGGAGATCAAGGTGAGGGTGATAGGCTGGAGTGGGGTGGGGGCGGAGAGGTCAGGAAGAAGATTGCAGGTTAGGAGGGCGGTGCTGAGTTCGAGGGATTTGACTGAGACAAGGTGGGGGAAGGGGAAATGAGGAAACTAGAGAAATCTGAGTTCATTCCTTGTGGTTGGAGGGTTCCCAGGCGGAAGATGAGGCGCTCTTCCTCCAACCGTCGTGTTGTTATGTTCTGGTGGAGGAGTCCAAGGACCTGCATGTCCTCGGTGGAGTGGGAAACCTCAGGGACGCCCGGACCAACCAACCCACACACCCCGTGGCTCAACACTTTAACTCTCCCTCCCACTCCACCAAGGACATGCAGGTCCTTGGACTCCTCCATCGCCAGAACATAACAACATGACGGTTGGAGGAAGAGCGCCTCATCTTCCGCCTGGGAACCCTCCAACCACAAGGGATGAACTCAGATTTCTCCAGTTTCCTCATTTCCCCTTCCCCCACCTTGTCTCAGTCAAATCCCTCGAACTCAGCACCGCCCTCCTAACCTGCAATCTTCTTCCTGACCTCTCCGCCCCCACCCCACTCCAGCCTATCACCCTCACCTTGACCTCCTTCCACCTATCACATCTGCATCGCCCCTCCCCCAAGTCCCTCCTCCCTACCTTTTATCTTAGCCTGCCTGGCACCCTCTCCTCATTCCTGATGAAGGGCTCTGGCCCGAAACGTCGAATTTCCTGTTCCTTGGATGCTGCCTGACCTGCTGCGCTTTAACCAGCGACACATTTTCAGCTGTGATCTCCAGCATCTGCAGACCTCACTTTTTACTGGCAGCAGCTGTGAAGAGACATTAGAGTTAACGTTTTCGGATTCAGTTGGGTTCTGAAGAAGGGTCGCTGGACTGAAACGTTAACTTTGCTTTCTCTGCACAGATGCTGCCAGACCTGCTGAGCTTTCTCAGCAACTTCTGTTTTTGTTTTTGATTCACAAGCATCTGCAGTTCTTTCAGTTTTTTTTCCCTCAGATGGAAGGTAACTGGAATTGGAATGCACTTGTGCAAAATGTTTCTAAAACAATGCTGCAAATCTACTGCAGCCATCAATGCATTCGTGAAGAAATCAGTCACCAAGTTAAACTATGGTCATGTTCCCATGCAGCCCTGGGGGAACACAGCTGAAACAAGGGCACTCCTGGGCATGCGTGGGCGGCATGGACTCACTGAGCATGCGCCTACCGTAACGCTCAAGGAGCATGCGCAGACGGTAACGTTGGCCTGAGTCACAGACAGAAAGTTCTGGGGGCTCCCCTGCAGGTTCGGCAGCATCTCCGGACAGGGAAGCGGCGGTAATGTTTCCAACCCAGCGACCCTTCATGAGAACACAGCTCACGGTGCACGGGCATAGCAACGACTCACTGAGCATGCGTGGATGGCCCGGACTCACTGGGAAAATGCTCGGACGGCAGGGCCGCTCTGAGCATGACGTCACACTGGGCATGAGGTCACACGGAGCATGAGGTCACGCGGAGCATGAGGTCACACTGAACATGAGGTCACACTGGGCAAGAGGTCACACTGAGCATGAGGTCACACGGAGCATGAGGTCACACTGGGCATGAGGTCACACTGAACATGAGGTCACACTGGGCATGAGGTCACACTGGGCATGAGGTCACACGGAGCATGAGGTCGCACTGGGCATGAGGTCACACTGGGCATGAGGTCACACTGAACATGAGGTCACACTGGGCATGAGGTCACACTGAGCATGAGGTCACACGGAGCATGAGGTCACACTGAACATGAGGTCACACGGGGCATGAGGTCACACTGGGAATGAGGCCACACTGAGCATGAGGTCACACTGAACATGAGGTCACACTGAGCATGAGGTCACACTGAACATGAGGTCACACTGGGCATGGGGCCACACTGGGCATGAGGCCGCACTGGGCATGAGGTCACACTGGGCATGAGGTCACACTGAGCATGAAGTCACACTGAGCATGAGGTCACACTGGGCGTGAGGTCACACGGAGCATGAGGTCACACTGGGCATGAGGCCACACTGAGCATGAGGTAACACTGAGCATGAGGCCACACTGGGCATGAGGTCACACGGAGCATGAGGTCACACTGGGCATGAGGTCACACTGAACATGAGGTCACACTGGGCATGAGGTCACGGAGCATGAGGTCACACTGAGCATGAGGTCACACTGAACATGAGGTCACACTGGGCATGAGGTCACACTGAGCATGAGGTCACACGGAGCATGAGGTCACACTGGGCATGAGGTCACACTGAACATGAGGTCACACTGGGCATGAGGTCACACTGGGCATGAGGTCACACGGAGCATGAGGTCGCACTGGGCATGAGGTCACACTGGGCATGAGGTCACACTGAACATGAGGTCACACTGGGCATGAGGTCACACTGAGCATGAGGTCACACGGAGCATGAGGTCACACTGAACATGACGTCACACGGGGCATGAGGTCACACTGGGAATGAGGCCACACTGAGCATGAGGTCACACTGAACATGAGGTCACACTGAGCATGAGGTCACACTGAACATGAGGTCACACTGGGCATGGGGCCACACTGGGCATGAGGCCGCACTGGGCATGAGGTCACACTGGGCATGAGGTCACACTGAGCATGAAGTCACACTGAGCATGAGGTCACACTGGGCGTGAGGTCACACGGAGCATGAGGTCACACTGGGCATGAGGCCACACTGAGCATGAGGTAACACTGAGCATGAGGCCACACTGGGCATGAGGTCACACGGAGCATGAGGTCACACTGGGCATGAGGTCACACTGAACATGAGGTCACACTGGGCATGAGGTCACACGGAGCATGAGGTCACACTGAGCATGGGGTCACACTGAACATGAGGTCACACTGGGCATGAGGTCACACTGAGCATGAGGTCACACGGAGCATGAGGTCACACTGGGCATGAGGTCACACTGAACATGAGGTCACACTGGGCATGAGGTCACACGGAGCATGAGGTCACACTGGGCATGAGGTCACACTGGGCATGGGGTCACACTGAACATGAGGTCACACTGGGCATGAGGTCACACTGAGCATGAGGTCACACGGAGCATGAGGTCTCACTGAACATGAGGTCACACTGGGCGTGAGGTCACACGGAGCGTGAGGTCACACTGGGCATGAGGTCACACTGAGCATGAGGTAACACTGAGGATGAGGCCACACTGGGCATGAGGTCACACGGAGCATGAGGTCACACTGGGCATGAGGTCACACTGAGCATGAGGTCACACGGAGCATGAGGTCACACTGGGCATGAGGTCACACGGAGCATGAGGTCACACTGAGCATGAGGTCACACTGAGCATGAGGTCACACGGAGAATGAGGTCACACTGGGCATGAGGTCACACTGGGCATGAGGTCACACGGAGCAGGAGGTCACACTGGGCATGAGGTCACACTGAACATGAGGTCACACTGGGCATGAGGTCACACTGGGCATGAGGTCACACGGAGCATGAGGTCACACTTGGCATGAGGTCACACTGGGCATGAGGCCACACTGAGCATGAGGCCACACTGTGCATGAGGTCACACTGGGCATGAGGCCACACTGGGCATGAGGTCACACTGAGCATGAGGCCACATTGAACATGAGGTCACACTGAGCATGAGACCACACTGAGCATGAGGCCACACTGGGCATGAGGCCGCACTGGGCACGAGGTCACACTGGGCATGAGGTCACACGGAGCATGAGGTCACACTGGGCATGAGGTCACACTGAGCATGAGGTCACACTGGGCATGAGGTCACACTGAACATGAGGTCACACTGCGCATGAGGTCACACTGGGCATGAGGTCACACGGAGCATGAGGTCACACTGGGCATGAGGTCACACTGGGCATGAGGCCACACTGAACATGAGGTCACACTGAGCATGAGGCCACACTGAACATTAGGCGACACTGAACATGAGGTCACACGGAGCATGAGGCCACACTGGGCATGAGGCCACACTGAGCATGAGGTCAAACTGAGCATGAGGCCACACTGGGCATGAGGTCACACTGAACATGAGGTCACACTGGGCATGAGACCAGACTGAGCATGAGGCCACACTGAGCATGAGGTCACACTGGGCATGAGGTCACACTGAGCATGAGGCCACAATGAGCATGAGGCCACACTGAACATGAGGTCACACTGAGCATGAGGTCACACTGAGCATGAGGCCACACTGGGCATGAGGTCACACGGAGCAGGAGGTCACACTGGGCATGAGGTCACACTGAACATGAGGTCACACTGGGCATGAGGTCACACTGGGCATGAGGTCACACGGAGCATGAGGTCACACTGGGCATGAGGTCACACTGGGCATGGGGTCACACTGAACATGAGGTCACACTGGGCATGAGGCCACAATGAGCATGAGGCCACACTGAACATGAGGTCACACTGGGCATGAGGTCACACTGAGCATGAGGTCACACTGGGCATGAGGTCACACGGAGCAGGAGGTCACAATGGGCATGAGGTCACACGGAGCATGAGGTCACACTGGGCATGAGGTCACACTGGGCATGGGGTCACACTGAACATGAGGTCACACTGGGCATGAGGTCACACTGAGCATGAGGTCACACGGAGCATGAGGTCACACTGAACATGAGGTCACACTGGGCATGAGGTCACACGGAGCATGAGGTCACACTGGGCATGAGGTCACACTGAACATGAGGTCACACTGGGCATGGGGCCACACTGGGCATGAGGTCGCACTGGGCATGAGGTCACACTGGGCATGAGGTCACACTGAGCATGAAGTCACACTGGGCATGAGGCTACACTGAGCATGAGGTCACACTGGGCATGAGGTCACACTGAGCATGAGGTCACACGGAGCACGAGGTCACACTGGGCATGAGGTCACACTGAACATGAGGTCACACTGGGCATGAGGTCACACTGGGCATGAGGTCACACGGAGCATGAGGTCACACTGGGCATGAGGTCACACTGGGCATGGGGTCACACTGAACATGAGGTCACACTGGGCATGAGGTCACACTGAGCATGAGGTCACACGGAGCATGAGGTCTCACTGAACATGAGGTCACACTGGGCGTGAGGTCACACGGAGCATGAGGTCACACTGGGCATGAGGTCACACTGAGCATGAGGTAACACTGAGCATGAGGCCACACTGGGCATGAGGTCACACGGAGCATGAGGTCACACTGGGCATGAGGTCACACTGAACATGAGGTCACACTGGGCATGAGGTCACACTGAGCATGAGGTCACACGGAGCATGAGGTCACACTGAACATGAGGTCACACTGGGCATGAGGTCACACTGAGCATGAGGTCACACGGAGCATGAGGTCACACTGGGCATGAGGTCACACTGGGCATGAGGTCACACGGAGCAGGAGGTCACACTGGGCATGAGGTCACACTGAACATGAGGTCACACTGGGCATGAGGTCACACGGAGCATGAGGTCACACTGGGCATGAGGTCACACTGGGCATGGGGTCACACTGAACATGAGGTCACACTGGGCATGAGGTCACACTGAGCATGAGGTCACACGGAGCATGAGTTCACACTGAACATGAGGTCACACTGGGCATGAGGTCGCACTGAGCATGAGGTCACACTGGGCATGAGGTCACACTGAACATGAGGTCACACTGCGCATGAGGTCACACTGGGCATGAGGTCACACGGAGCATGAGGTCACACTGGGCATGAGGTCACACTGGGCATGAGGCCACACTGAACATGAGGTCACACTGAGCATGAGGCCACACTGGGCATGAGGTCACACTGAACATGAGGCGACACTGAACATTAGGTCACACTGAGCATGAGGCCACACTGAACATGAGGCGACACTGAACATGAGGTCACACGGAGCATGAGGCCACACTGGGCATGAGACCACACTGGGCATGAGGCCACACTGAGCATGAGGCCACACTGTGCATGAGGTCACACTGGGCATGAGGCCACACTGGGCATGAGGTCACACTGAGCATGAGGCCACATTGAACATGAGGTCACACTGAGCATGAGACCACACTGAGCATGAGGCCACACTGGGCATGAGGCCGCACTGGGCACGAGGTCACACTGGGCATGAGGTCACACGGAGCATGAGGTCACACTGGGCATGAGGTCACACTGAGCATGAGGTCACACGGAGCATGAGGTCACACTGAACATGAGGTCACACTGGGCATGAGGTCACACTGGGCATGAGGTCACACGGAGCATGAGGTCACACTGGGCATGAGGTCACACTGAACATGAGGTCACACTGGGCATGAGGTCACACTGAGCATGAGGTCACACGGAGCATGAGGTCACACTGAATATGAGGTCACACTGGACATGAGGCCACACTGAGCATGAGGTCACACTGAGCATGAGGTCACACTGAACATGAGGTCACACTGAGCATGAGGTCACACTGAACATTAGGTCACACTGGGCATGGGGCCACACTGGGCATGACGCCGCACTGGGCATGAGGTCACACTGGGCATGAGGTCACACTGAGCATGAAGTCACACTGAGCATGAGGTCACACTGGGTGTGAGGTAACACGGAGCATGAGGTCACACTGGGCATGAGGCCACACTGAGCATGAGGTCACACTGAGCATGAGGTCACACGGAGCATGAGGTCACACTGAACATGAGGTCACACTGGACATGAGGCCACACTGAGCATGAGGTCACACTGAACATGAGGTCACACTGGGCATGAGGCCACACTGAGCATGAGGTCACACTGAACATGAGGTCACACTGAGCATGAGGTCACACTGAACATTAGGTCACACTGGGCATGGGGCCACACTGGGCATGAGGCCGCACTGGGCATGAGGTCACACTGGGCATGAGGTCACACTGAGCATGAAGTCACACTGAGCATGAGGTCACACTGGGTGTGAGGTAACACGGAGCATGAGGTCACACTGGGCATGAGGCCACACTGAGCATGAGGTCACACTGAGCATGAGGTCACACTGGGCATGAGGTCACACGGAGCATGAGGTCACACTGGGCATGAGGTCACACTGAGCATGAGGTCACACGGAGCATGAGTTCACACTGAACATGAGGTCACACTGGGCATGAGGTCACACGGAGCATGAGGTCACACTGCGCATGAGGTCACACTGGGCATGAGGTCACACTGAGCATGAGGTCACACTGGGCATGAGACCACACTGGGCATGAGGCCACACTGAGCATGAGGCCACACTGTGCATGAGGTCACACTGGGCATGAGGCCACACTGGGCATGACGTCACACTGAGCATGAGGCCACATTGAACATGAGGTCACACTGAGCATGAGACCACACTGAGCATGAGGCCACACTGGGCATGAGGCCGCACTGGGCACGAGGTCACACTGGGCATGAGGTCACACGGAGCAGGAGGTCACACTGGGCATGAGGTCACACGGAGCATGAGGTCACACTGGGCATGCGGTCACACTGGGCATGAGGTCACACTGAGCATGAGGTCACACGGAGCATGAGGTCACACTGAACATGAGGTCACACTGGGCATGAGGTCACACTGGGCATGAGGTCACACTGAACATGAGGTCACACTGGGCATGAGGTCACACTGGGCATGAGGTCACACGGAGCATGAGGTCACACTGGGCATGAGGTCACACTGGGCATGGGGTCACACTGAACATGAGGTCACACTGGGCATGAGGTCACACTGAGCATGAGGTCACACGGAGCATGAGGTCACACTGGACATGAGGCCACACTGAGCATGAGGTCACACTGAACATGAGGTCACACTGGGCTTGAGGCCACACTGAGCATGAGGTCACACTGAACATGAGGTCACACTGAGCATGAGGTCACACTGAACATTAGGTCACACTGGGCATGGGGCAACACTGGGCATGAGGCCGCACTGGGCATGAGGTCACACTGGGCATGAGGTCACACTGAGCATGAAGTCACACTGAGCATGAGGTCACACTGGGTGTGAGGTAACACGGAGCATGAGGTCACACTGGGCATGAGGCCACACTGAGCATGAGGTCACACTGAGCATGAGGTCACACTGGGCATGAGGTCACACTGGGCATGGGGTCACACTGAACATGAGGTCACACTGGGCATGAGGTCACACTGAGCATGAGGTCACACGGAGCATGAGTTCACACTGAACATGAGGTCACACTGGGCATGAGGTCACACGGAGCATGAGGTCACACTGGGCATGAGGTCACACTGAACATGAGGTCACACTGCGCATGAGGTCACACTGGGCATGAGGTCACACGGAGCATGAGGTCACACTGGGCATGAGGTCACACAGGGCATGAGGCCACACTGAACATGAGGTCACACTGAGCATGAGGCCACACTGGGCATGAGGTCACACTGAACATGAGGCGACACTGAACATGAGGTCACACTGAGCATGAGGCCACACTGAACATGAGGCGACACTGAACATGAGGTCACACGGAGCATGAGGCCACACTGGGCATGAGACCACACTGGGCATGAGGCCACACTGAGCATGAGGCCACACTGTGCATGAGGTCACACTGGGCATGAGGCCACACTGGGCATGAGGTCACACTGAGCATGAGGCCACATTGAACATGAGGTCACACTGAGCATGAGACCACACTGAGCATGAGGCCACACTGGGCATGAGGCCGCACTGGGCATGAGGTCACACTGGGCATGAGGTCACACGGAGCAGGAGGTCACACTGGGCATGAGGTCACACTGGGCATGAGGTCACACGGAGCATGAGGTCACACTGGGCATGAGGTCACACTGGGCATGGGGTCACACTGCACATGAGGTCACACTGGGCATGAGGTCACACTGAGCATGAGGTCACACTGAACATGAGGTCACACTGGGCATGAGGTCACACTGGGCATGAGGTCACACGGAGCATGAGTTCACACTGGGCATGCGGTCACACTGGGCATGGGGTCACACTGAACATGAGGTCACACTGGGCATGAGGTCACACTGAGCATGAGGTCACACGGAGCATGAGGTCACACTGAACATGAGGTCACACTGGGCATGAGGTCACACGGAGCATGAGGTCACACTGCGCATGAGGTCACACTGGGCATGAGGTCACACTGAGCATGAGGTCACACTGGGCATGAGACCACACTGGGCATGAGGCCACACTGAGCATGAGGCCACACTGTGCATGAGGTCACACTGGGCATGAGGCCACACTGGGCATGAGGTCACACTGAGCATGAGGCCACATTGAACATGAGGTCACACTGAGCATGAGACCACACTGAGCATGAGGCCACACTGGGCATGAGGCCGCACTGGGCACGAGGTCACACTGGGCATGAGGTCACACGGAGCAGGAGGTCACACTGGGCATGAGGTCACACGGAGCATGAGGTCACACTGGGCATGCGGTCACACTGGGCATGAGGTCACACTGAGCATGAGGTCACACGGAGCATGAGGTCACACTGAACATGAGGTCACACTGGGCATGAGGTCACACTGAACATGAGGTCACACTGGGCATGAGGTCACACTGGGCATGAGGTCACACGGAGCATGAGGTCACACTGGGCATGAGGTCACACTGGGCATGGGGTCACACTGGGCATGAGGTCACACTGGGCATGAGGTCACACTGAGCATGAGGTCACACGGAGCATGAGGTCACACTGGACATGAGGCCACACTGAGCATGAGGTCACACTGAACATGAGGTCACACTGGGCATGAGGCCACACTGAGCATGAGGTCACACTGAACATGAGGTCACACTGAGCATGAGGTCACACTGAACATTAGGTCACACTGGGCATGGGGCCACACTGGGCATGAGGCCGCACTGGGCATGAGGTCACACTGGGCATGAGGTCACACTGAGCATGAAGTCACACTGAGCATGAGGTCACACTGGGTGTGAGGTAACACGGAGCATGAGGTCACACTGGGCATGAGGCCACACTGAGCATGAGGTCACACTGAGCATGAGGTCACACTGGGCATGAGGTCACACAGGGCATGGGGTCACACTGAACATGAGGTCACACTGGGCATGAGGTCACACTGAGCATGAGGTCACACGGAGCATGAGTTCACACTGAACATGAGGTCACACTGGGCATGAGGTCACACGGAGCATGAGGTCACACTGGGCATGAGGTCACACTGAACATGAGGTCACACTGCGCATGAGGTCACACTGGGCATGAGGTCACACGGAGCATGAGGTCACACTGGGCATGAGGTCACACAGGGCATGAGGCCACACTGAACATGAGGTCACACTGAGCATGAGGCCACACTGGGCATGAGGTCACACTGAACATGAGGCGACACTGAACATGAGGTCACACTGAGCATGAGGCGACACTGAACATGAGGTCACACGGAGCATGAGGCCACACTGGGCATGAGACCACACTGGGCATGAGGCCACACTGAGCATGAGGCCACACTGTGCATGAGGTCACACTGGGCATGAGGCCACACTGGGCATGAGGTCACACTGAGCATGAGGCCACATTGAACATGAGGTCACACTGAGCATGAGACCACACTGAGCATGAGGCCACACTGGGCATGAGGCCGCACTGGGCATGAGGTCACACTGGGCATGAGGTCACACGGAGCAGGAGGTCACACTGGGCATGAGGTCACACTGGGCATGAGGTCACACGGAGCATGAGGTCACACTGGGCATGAGGTCACACTGGGCATGGGGTCACACTGCACATGAGGTCACACTGGGCATGAGGTCACACTGAGCATGAGGTCACACTGAACATGAGGTCACACTGGGCATGAGGTCACACTGGGCATGAGGTCACACGGAGCATGAGTTCACACTGGGCATGAGGTCACACTGGGCATGGGGTCACACTGAACATGAGGTCACACTGGGCATGAGGTCACACTGAGCATGAGGTCACACGGAGCATGAGGTCACACTGAACATGAGGTCACACTGGGCATGAGGCCACACTGAGCATGAGGTCACACTGAACATGAGGTCACACTGGGCATGAGGCTACACTGAGCATGAGGTCACACTGGGCATGAGGTCACACTGAGCATGAGGTCACACGGAGCACGAGGTCACACTGAACATGAGGTCACATTGGACATGAGGTCACACTGGGCATGAGGTCACACGGAGCACGAGGTCACACTGAACATGAGGTCACACTGGGCATGAGGTCACACTGGGCATGAGGTCACACGGAGCATGAGGTCACACTGGGCATGAGGTCACACTGGGCATGGGGTCACACTGAACATGAGGTCACACTGGGCATGAGGTCACACTGAGCATGAGGTCACACGGAGCATGAGGTCTCACTGAACATGAGGTCACACTGGGCGTGAGGTCACACGGAGCATGAGGTCACACTGGGCATGAGGTCACACTGAGCATGAGGTAACACTGAGCATGAGGCCACACTGGGCATGAGGTCACACGGAGCATGAGGTCACACTGGGCATGAGGTCACACTGAACATGAGGTCACACTGGGCATGAGGTCACACTGAGCATGAGGTCACACGGAGCATGAGGTCACACTGGGCATGAGGTCACACTGAGCATGAGGTCACACGGAGCATGAGGTCACACTGGGCATGAGGTCACACAGAGCAGGAGGTCACACTGGGCATGAGGTCACACTGAACATGAGGTCACACTGGGCATGAGGTCACACTGGGCATGAGGTCACACGGAGCATGAGGTCACACTGGGCATGAGGTCACACTGGGCATGGGGTCACACTGAACATGAGGTCACACTGGGCATGAGGTCACACTGAGCATGAGGTCACACGGAGCATGAGTTCACACTGAACATGAGGTCACACTGGGCATGCGGTCACACGGAGCATGAGGTCACACTGGGCATGAGGTCACACTGAACATGAGGTCACACTGCGCATGAGGTCACACTGGGCATGAGGTCACACGGAGCATGAGGTCACACTGGGCATGAGGTCACACTGGGCATGAGGCCACACTGAACATGAGGTCACACTGAGCATGAGGCCACACTGGGCATGAGGTCACACTGAGCATGAGGCCACACTGAACATGAGGCGACACTGAACATGAGGTCACACGGAGCATGAGGCCACACTGGGCATGAGACCACACTGGGCATGAGGCCACACTGAGCATGAGGCCACACTGTGCATGAGGTCACACTGGGCATGAGGCCACACTGGGCATGAGGTCACACTGAGCATGAGGCCACATTGAACATGAGGTCACACTGAGCATGAGACCACACTGAGCATGAGGCCACACTGGGCATGAGGCCGCACTGGGCATGAGGTCACACTGGGCATGAGGTCACACGGAGCAGGAGGTCACACTGGGCATGAGGTCACACGGAGCATGAGGTCACACTGGGTATGAGGTCACACTGAGCATGAGGTCACACGGAGCATGAGGTCACACTGAACATGAGGTCACACTGGGCATGAGGTCACACTGAGCATGAGGTCACACTGGGCATGAGGTCACACTGAACATGAGGTCACACTGGGCATGAGGTCACACTGGGCATGAGGTCACACGGAGCATGAGGTCACACTGGGCATGAGGTCACACTGGGCATGGGGTCACACTGAACATGAGGTCACACTGGGCATGAGGTCACACTGAGCATGAGGTCACACGGAGCATGAGGTCACACTGAACATGAGGTCACACTGGACATGAGGCCACACTGAGCATGAGGTCACACTGAACATGAGGCCACACTGGGCATGAGGCCACACTGAGCATGAGGTCACACTGAACATGAGGTCACACTGAGCATGAGGTCACACTGAACATTAGGTCACACTGGGCATGGGGCCACACTGGGCATGAGGCCGCACTGGGCATGAGGTCACACTGGGCATGAGGTCACACTGAGCATGAAGTCACACTGAGCATGAGGTCACACTGGGTGTGAGGTAACACGGAGCATGAGGTCACACTGGGCATGAGGCCACACTGAGCATGAGGTCACACTGAGCATGCGGTCACACTGGGCATGAGGTCACACTGGGCATGGGGTCACACTGAACATGAGGTCACACTGGGCATGAGGTCACACTGAGCATGAGGTCACACGGAGCATGAGTTCACACTGAACATGAGGTCACACTGGGCATGAGGTCACACGGAGCATGAGGTCACACTGGGCATGAGGTCACACTGAACATGAGGTCACACTGCGCATGAGGTCACACTGGGCATGAGGTCACACGGAGCATGAGGTCACACTGGGCATGAGGTCACACTGGGCATAAGGCCACACTGAACATGAGGACACACTGAGCATGAGGCCACACTGGGCATGAGGTCACACTGAACATGAGGCGACACTGAACATGAGGTCACACTGAGCATGAGGCCACACTGAACATGAGGCGACACTGAACATGAGGTCACACGGAGCATGAGGCCACACTGGGCATGAGACCACACTGGGCATGAGGCCACACTGAGCATGAGGCCACACTGTGCATGAGGTCACACTGGGCATGAGGCCACACTGGGCATGAGGTCACACTGAGCATGAGGCCACATTGAACATGAGGTCACACTGAGCATGAGACCACACTGAGCATGAGGCCACACTGGGCATGAGGCCACACTGGGCATGAGGTCACACTGGGCATGAGGTCACACGGAGCAGGAGGTCACACTGGGCATGAGGTCACACTGGGCATGAGGTCACACGGAGCATGAGGTCACACTGGGCATGAGGCCACACTGGGCATGGGTCACACTGAACATGAGGTCACACTGGGCATGAGGTCACACTGAGCATGAGGTCACACTGAACATGAGGTCACACTGGGCATGAGGTCACACTGAACATGAGGTCACACTGGGCATGAGGTCACACTGGGCATGAGGTCACACGGAGCATGAGGTCACACTGGGCATGAGGTCACACTGGGCATGGGGTCACACTGAACATGAGGTCACACTGGGCATGAGGTCACACTGAGCATGAGGTCACACGGAGCATGAGGTCACACTGAACATGAGGTCACACTGGGCATGAGGCCACACTGAGCATGAGGTCACACAGAACATGAGGTCACACTGGGCATGAGGCCACACTGAGCATGAGGTCACACTGAACATGAGGTCACACTGAGCATGAGGTCACACTGAACATTAGGTCACACTGGGCATGGGGCCACACTGGGCATGAGGCCGCACTGGGCATGAGGTCACACTGGGCATGAGGCCACACTGAGCATGAGGTCAAACTGAGCATGAGGCCACACTGGGCATGAGGTCACACTGAACATGAGGTCACACTGGGCATGAGACCAGACTGAGCATGAGGCCACACTGAGCATGAAGTCACACTGAACATGAGGCCACACTGAACATGAGGCGACACTGAACATGAGGTCACACTGAGCATGAGGCCACACTGGGCATGAGACCACACTGAGCATGAGGCCACACTGAGCATGAGGTCACACTGGGCATGAGGTCACACTGAGCATGAGGCCACAATGAGCATGAGGCCACACTGAACATGAGGTCACACTGAGCATGAGGTCACACTGAGCATGAGGCCACACTGGGCATGAGTTCACACGGAGCAGGAGGTCACACTGGGCATGAGGTCACACTGAACATGAGGTCACACTGGGCATGAGGTCACACTGGGCATGAGGTCACACGGAGCATGAGGTCACACTGGGCATGAGGTCACACTGGGCATGGGGTCACACTGAACATGAGGTCACACTGGGCATGAGGTCACACTGAGCATGAGGCCACAATGAGCATGAGGCCACACTGAACATGAGGTCACACTGGGCATGAGGTCACACTGAGCATGAGGTCACACTGGGCATGAGGTCACACGGAGCAGGAGGTCACACTGGGCATGAGGTCACACTGAACATGAGGTCACACTGGGCATGAGGTCACACTGGGCATGAGGTCACACGGAGCATGAGGTCACACTGGGCATGAGGTCACACTGGGCGTGGGGTCACACTGAACATGAGGTCACACTGGGCATGAGGTCACACTGAGCATGAGGTCACACGGAGCATGAGGTCACACTGAACATGAGGTCACACTGGGCATGAGGTCACACGGAGCATGAGGTCACACTGGGCATGAGGTCACACTGAACATGAGGTCACACTGGGCATGGGGCCACACTGGGCATGAGGTCGCACTGGGCATGAGGTCACACTGGGCATGAGGTCACACTGAGCATGAAGTCACACTGAGCATGAGGTCACACTGGGCGTGAGGTCTCACGGAGCATGAGGTCACACTGGGCATGAGGCTACACTGAGCATGAGGTCACACTGGGCATGAGGTCACACTGAGCATGAGGTCACACGGAGCACGAGGTCACACTGGGCATGAGGTCACACTGAACATGAGGTCACACTGGGCATGAGGTCACACTGGGCATGAGGTCACACGGAGCATGAGGTCTCACTGAACATGAGGTCACACTGGGCGTGAGGTCACACGGAGCATGAGGTCACACTGGGCATGAGGTCACACTGAGCATGAGGTAACACAGAGCATGAGGCCACACTGGGCATGAGGTCACACGGAGCATGAGGTCACACTGGGCATGAGGTCACACTGAGCATGAGGTCACACGGAGCATGAGGTCACACTGGGCATGAGGTCACACGGAGCATGAGGTCACACTGAACATGAGGTCACACTGGGCATGAGGTCACACTGAGCATGAGGTCACACTGAGCATGAGGTCACACTGGGCATGAGGTCACACTGGGCATGAGGTCACACGGAGCAGGAGGTCACACTGGGCATGAGGTCACACTGAACATGAGGTCACACTGGGCATGAGGTAACACTGGGCATGAGGTCACACGGAGCATGAGGTCACACTGGGAATGAGGTCACACTGGGCATGGGGTCACACTGAACATGAGGTCACACTGGGCATGAGGTCACACTGAGCATGAGGTCACACGGAGCATGAGTTCACACTGAACATGAGGTCACACTGGGCATGAGGTCACACTGCGCATGAGGTCACACTGGGCATGAGGTCACACGGAGCATGAGGTCACACTGGGCATGAGGTCACACTGGGCATGAGGCCACACTGAACATGAGGTCACACTGAGCATGAGGCCACACTGGGCATGAGGTCACACTGAACATGAGACGACACTGAACATGAGGTCACACTGAGCATGGGGCCACACTGAACATGAGGCGACACTGAACATGAGGTCACACGGAGCATGAGGCCACACTGGGCATGAGACCACACTGGGCATGAGGCCACACTGAGCATGAGGCCACACTGTGCATGAGGTCACACTGGGCATGAGGCCACACTGGGCATGAGGTCACACTGAGCATGAGGCCACATTGAACATGAGGTCACACTGAGCATGAGACCACACTGAGCATGAGGCCACACTGGGCATGAGGTCACACGGAGCAGGAGGTCACACTGGGCATGAGGTCACACGGAGCATGAGGCCACACTGGGCATGAGGTCACACTGAGCATGAGGTCACACGGAGCATGAGGTCACACTGAACATGAGGTCACACTGGGCATGAGGTCACACTGGGCATGAGGTCACACTGAGCATGAGGTCACACTGGGCATGAGGTCACACTGGGCATGAGGTCACACGGAGCATGAGGTCACACTGGGCATGAGGTCACACTGGGCATGGGGTCACACTGAACATGAGGTCACACTGGGCATGAGGTCACACTGAGCATGAGGTCACACGGAGCATGAGGTCACACTGAACATGAGGTCACACTGGACATGAGGCCACACTGAGCATGAGGTCACACTGAACATGAGGTCACACTGGGCATGAGGCCACACTGAGCATGAGGTCACACTGAACATGAGGTCACACTGAGCATGAGGTCACACTGAACATTAGGTCACACTGGGCATGGGGCCACACTGGGCATGAGGCCGCACTGGGCATGAGGTCACACTGGGCATGAGGTCACACTGAGCATGAAGTCACACTGAGCATGAGGTCACACTGGGTGTGAGGTAACACGGAGCATGAGGTCACACTGGGCATGAGGCCACACTGAGCATGAGGTCACACTGAGCATGAGGCCACACTGGGCATGAGGTCACACTGAACATGAGGTCACACTGGGCATGAGACCAGACTGAGCATGAGGCCACACTGAGCATGAAGTCACACTGAACATGAGGCCACACTGAACATGAGGCGACACTGAACATGAGGTCACACTGAGCATGAGGCCACACTGGGCATGAGACCACACTGAGCATGAGGCCACACTGAGCATGAGGTCACACTGGGCATGAGGTCACACTGAGCATGAGGCCACAATGAGCATGAGGCCACACTGAACATGAGGTCACACTGAGCATGAGGTCACACTGAGCATGAGGCCACACTGAACATGAGGTCACACTGGGCATGAGGTCACACTGAGCATGAGGTCACACTGGGCATGAGGTCACACGGAGCAGGAGGTCACACTGGGCATGAGGTCACACTGAACATGAGGTCACACTGGGCATGAGGTCACACTGGGCATGAGGTCACACGGAGCATGAGGTCACACTGGGCATGAGGTCACACTGGGCATGGGGTCACACTGAACATGAGGTCACACTGGGCATGAGGTCACACTGAGCATGAGGTCACACGGAGCATGAGGACACACTGAACATGAGGTCACACTGGGCATGAGGTCACACGGAGCATGAGGTCACACTGGGCATGAGGTCACACTGAACATGAGGTCACACTGCGCATGAGGTCACACCGGGCATGAGGTCACACGGAGCATGAGGTCACACTGTGCATGAGGTCACACTGGGCATGAGGCCACACTGAACATGAGGTCACACTGAGCATGAGGCCACACTGGGCATGAGGTCACACTGAACATGAGGCGACACTGAACAACAGGTCACACTGAGCATGAGGCCACACTGAACATGAGGCGACACTGAACATGAGGTCACACGGAGCATGAGGCCAAACTGGGCATGAGACCACACTGGGCATGAGGCCACACTGAGCATGAGGCCACACTGTGCATGAGGTCACACTGGGCATGAGGCCACACAGGGCATGAGGTCACACTGAGCATGAGGCCACATTGAACATGAGGTCACACTGAGCATGAGACCACACTGAGCATGAGGCCACACTGGGCATGAGGCCGCACTGGGCATGAGGTCACACGGGGCATGAGGTCACACAGAGCAGGAGGTCACACTGGGCATGAGGTCACACTGAACATGAGGTCACACTGGGCATGAGGTCACACTGGGCATGAGGTCACACGGAGCATGAGGTCACACTGGGCATGAGGTCACACTGGGCATGGGTCACACTGAACATGAGGTCACACTGGGCATGAGGTCACACTGAGCATGAGGTCACACGGAGCATGAGGTCACATGGAACATGAGGTCACACTGGGCATGATGTCACACTGGGCATGAGGTCACACGGAGCATGAGGTCACACTGGGCATGAGGTCACACTGAACGTGAGGTCACACTGGGCATGAGGTCACACTGGGCATGGGGTCACACTGAACATGAGGTCACACTGGGCATGAGGTCACACTGAGCATGAGGTCACACGGAGCATGAGGTCACACTGAACATGAGGTCACACTGGGCATGAGGCCACACTGAGCATGAGGTCACACTGAACATGAGGTCACACTGAGCATGAGGTCACACTGAACATTAGGTCACACTGGGCATGGGGCCACACTGGGCATGAGGCCGCACTGGGCATGAGGTCACACTGGGCATGAGGTCACACTGAGCATGAAGTCACACGGAGCATGAGGTCACACTGGGCATGAGGCCACACTGAGCATGAGGTCACACTGAGCATGAGGCCACACTGGGCATGAGGTCACACTGAGCATGAGGTCACACTGAACATGAGGTCACACTGGGCATGGGGTCACACTGAACATGAGGTCACACTGGGCATGAGGTCACACTGGGCATGAGGCCACACTGAGCATGAGGCCGCTCTGAGCATGAGGTCACACTGGGCATGAGGTCGCGCTGGGCATGAGGTCACACTGGGCATGAGGTCACACGGAGCATGAGGTCACACTCGGCATGAGGTCACACTGGGCATGGGGTCACACTGGGCATGTGGTCGCACTGAACATTAGGTCACACTGGGCATGGGGCCACACTGGGCATGAGGCCGCACTGGGCATGAGGTCACACTGGGCATGAGGCCACACTGAGCATGAGGTCAAACTGAGCATGAGGCCACACTGGGCATGAGGTCACACTGAACATGAGGTCACACTGGGCATGAGACCAGACTGAGCATGAGGCCACACTGAGCATGAAGTCACACTGAACATGAGGCCACACTGAACATGAGGCGACACTGAACATGAGGTCACACTGAGCATGAGGCCACACTGGGCATGAGACAACACTGAGCATGAGGCCACACTGAGCATGAGGTCACACTGAGCATGAGGCCACACTGAGCATTAGGCCACACTGAACATGAGGTCACACTGAGCATGAGGTCACACTGAGCATGAGGCCACACTGGGCATGAGGTCACACGGAGCAGGAGGTCACACTGGGCATGAGGTCACACTGAACATGAGGTCACACTGGGCATGAGGTCACACTGGGCATGAGGTCACACGGAGCATGAGGTCACACTGGGCATGAGGTCACACTGGGCATGGGGTCACACTGAACATGAGGTCACACTGGGCATGAGGTCACACTGAGCATGAGGCCACAATGAGCATGAGGCCACACTGAACATGAGGTCACACTGGGCATGAGGTCACACTGAGCATGAGGTCACACTGGGCATGAGGTCACACGGAGCAGGAGGTCACACTGGGCATGAGGTCACACTGAACATGAGGTCACACTGGGCATGAGGTCACACGGAGCATGAGGTCACACTGGGCATGAGGTCACACTGGGCGTGGGGTCACACTGAACATGAGGTCACACTGGGCATGAGGTCACACTGAGCATGAGGTCACACGGAGCATGAGGTCACACTGAACATGAGGTTACACTGGGCATGAGGTCACACGGAGCATGAGGTCACACTGGGCATGAGGTCACACTGAACATGAGGTCACACTGGGCATGGGGCCACACTGGGCATGAGGTCGCACTGGGCATGAGGTCACACTGGGCATGAGGTCACACTGAGCATGAAGTCACACTGAGCATGAGGTCACACTGGGCGTGAGGTCACACGGAGCATGAGGTCACACTGGGCATGAGGCTACACTGAGCATGAGGTCACACTGGGCATGAGGTCACACTGAGCATGAGGTCACACGGAGCACGAGGTCACACTGGGCATGAGGTCACACTGAACATGAGGTCACACTGGGCATGAGGTCACACTGGGCATGAGGTCACACGGAGCATGAGGTCTCACTGAACATGAGGTCACACTGGGCGTGAGGTCACACGGAGCATGAGGTCACACTGGGCATGAGGTCACACTGAGCATGAGGTAACACAGAGCATGAGGCCACACTGGGCATGAGGTCACACGGAGCATGAGGTCACACTGGGCATGAGGTCACACTGAACATGAGGTCACACTGGGCATGAGGTCACACTGAGCATGAGGTCACACGGAGCATGAGGTCACACTGAGCATGAGGTCACACGGAGCATGAGGTCACACGGAGCATGAGGTCACACTGAACATGAGGTCACACTGGGCATGAGGTCACACTGGGCATGAGGTCACACGGAGCAGGAGGTCACACTGGGCATGAGGTCACACGGAGCATGAGGTCACACTGGGCATGAGGTCACACGGAGCAGGAGGTCACACTGGGCATGAGGTCACACTGAACATGAGGTCACACTGGGCATGAGGTAACACTGGGCATGAGGTCACACGGAGCATGAGGTCACACTGGGCATGAGGTCACACTGGGCATGGGGTCACACTGAACATGAGGTCACACTGGGCATGAGGTCACACTGAGCATGAGGTCACACGGAGCATGAGTTCACACTGAACATGAGGTCACACTGGGCATGAGGTCACACGGAGCATGAGGTCACACTGGGCATGAGGTCACACTGAACATGAGGTCACACTGCGCATGAGGTCACACTGGGCATGAGGTCACACGGAGCATGAGGTCACACTGGGCATGAGGTCACACTGGGCATGAGGCCACACTGAACATGAGGTCACACTGAGCATGAGGCCACACTGGGCATGAGGTCACACTGAACATGAGGCGACACTGAACATGAGGTCACACTGAGCATGAGGCCACACTGAACATGAGGCGACACTGAACATGAGGTCACACGGAGCATGAGGCCACACTGGGCATGAGACCACACTGGGCATGAGGCCACACTGAGCATGAGGCCACACTGTGCATGAGGTCACACTGGGCATGAGGCCACTCTGGGCATGAGGTCACACTGAGCATGAGGCCACATTGAACATGAGGTCACACTGAGCATGAGACCACACTGAGCATGAGGCCACACTGGGCATGAGGTCACACGGAGCAGGAGGTCACACTGGGCATGAGGTCACACGGAGCATGAGGTCACACTGGGCATGAGGACACACTGAGCATGAGGTCACACGGAGCATGAGGTCACACTGAACATGAGGTCACACTGGGCATGAGGTCACACTGGGCATGAGGTCACACTGAACATGAGGTCACACTGGGCATGAGGTCACACTGGGCATGAGGTCACACGGAGCATGAGGTCACACGGAGCAGGAGGTCACACTGGGCATGAGGTCACACTGAACATGAGGTCACACTGGGCATGAGGTCACACTGGGCATGAGGTCACACGGAGCATGAGGTCACACTGGGCATGAGGTCACACTGGGCATGGGGTCACACTGAACATGAGGTCACACTGGGCATGAGGTCACACTGAGCATGAGGCCACAATGAGCATGAGGCCACACTGAACATGAGGTCACACTGGGCATGAGGTCACACTGAGCATGAGGTCACACTGGGCATGAGGTCACACGGAGCAGGAGGTCACACTGGGCATGAGGTCACACTGAACATGAGGTCACACTGGGCATGAGGTCACACGGAGCATGAGGTCACACTGGGCATGAGGTCACACTGGGCGTGGGGTCACACTGAACATGAGGTCACACTGGGCATGAGGTCACACTGAGCATGAGGTCACACGGAGCATGAGGTCACACTGAACATGAGGTTACACTGGGCATGAGGTCACACGGAGCATGAGGTCACACTGGGCATGAGGTCACACTGAACATGAGGTCACACTGGGCATGGGGCCACACTGGGCATGAGGTCACACTGGGCATGAGGTCACACTGGGCATGAGGTCACACTGAGCATGAAGTCACACTGAGCATGAGGTCACACTGGGCGTGAGGTCACACGGAGCATGAGGTCACACTGGGCATGAGGCACACTGAGCATGAGGTCACACTGGGCATGAGGTCACACTGAGCATGAGGTCACACGGAGCACGAGGTCACACTGGGCATGAGGTCACACTGGGCATGGGGTCACACTGAACATGAGGTCACACTGGGCATGAGGTCACACTGGGCATGAGGTCACACGGAGCATGAGGTCACACGGAGCATGAGGTCACACTGGGCATGAGGTCACACTGAACATGAGGTCACACTGGGCATGAGGTCACACTGGGCATGAGGTCACACGGAGCATGAGGTCACACTGGGCATGAGGTCACACTGGGCATGGGGTCACACTGAACATGAGGTCACACTGGGCATGAGGTCACACTGAGCATGAGGCCACAATGAGCATGAGGCCACACTGAACATGAGGTCACACTGGGCATGAGGTCACACTGAGCATGAGGTCACACTGGGCATGAGGTCACACGGAGCAGGAGGTCACACTGGGCATGAGGTCACACTGAACATGAGGTCACACTGGGCATGAGGTCACACGGAGCATGAGGTCACACTGGGCATGAGGTCACACTGGGCGTGGGGTCACACTGAACATGAGGTCACACTGGGCATGAGGTCACACTGAGCATGAGGTCACACGGAGCATGAGGTCACACTGAACATGAGGTTACACTGGGCATGAGGTCACACGGAGCATGAGGTCACACTGGGCATGAGGTCACACTGAACATGAGGTCACACTGGGCATGGGGCCACACTGGGCATGAGGTCACACTGGGCATGAGGTCACACTGGGCATGAGGTCACACTGAGCATGAAGTCACACTGAGCATGAGGTCACACTGGGCGTGAGGTCACACGGAGCATGAGGTCACACTGGGCATGAGGCTACACTGAGCATGAGGTCACACTGGGCATGAGGTCACACTGAGCATGAGGTCACACGGAGCACGAGGTCACACTGGGCATGAGGTCACACTGAACATGAGGTCACACTGGGCATGAGGTCACACTGGGCATGAGGTCACACGGAGCATGAGGTCTCACTGAACATGAGGTCACACTGGGCGTGAGGTCACACGGAGCATGAGGTCACACTGGGCATGAGGTCACACTGAGCATGAGGTAACACAGAGCATGAGGCCACACTGGGCATGAGGTCACACGGAGCATGAGGTCACACTGGGCATGAGGTCACACTGAACATGAGGTCACACTGGGCATGAGGTCACACTGAGCATGAGGTGACACGGAGCATGAGGTCACACTGAGCATGAGGTCACACGGAGCATGAGGTCACACGGAGCATGAGGTCACACTGAACATGAGGTCACACTGGGCATGAGGTCACACTGGGCATGAGGTCACACGGAGCATGAGGTCACACTGGGCATGAGGTCACACGGAGCATGAGGTCACACTGGGCATGAGGTCACACGGAGCAGGAGGTCACACTGGGCATGAGGTCACACTGAACATGAGGTCACACTGGGCATGAGGTAACACTGGGCATGAGGTCACACGGAGCATGAGGTCACACTGGGCATGAGGTCACACTGGGCATGAGGCCACACTGAACATGAGGTCACACTGAGCATGAGGCCACACTGGGCATGAGGTCACACTGAACATGAGGCGACACTGAACATGAGGTCACACTGAGCATGAGGCCACACTGAACATGAGGCGACACTGAACATGAGGTCACACGGAGCATGAGGCCACACTGGGCATGAGACCACACTGGGCATGAGGCCACACTGAGCATGAGGCCACACTGTGCATGAGGTCACACTGGGCATGAGGCCACTCTGGGCATGAGGTCACACTGAGCATGAGGCCACATTGAACATGAGGTCACACTGAGCATGAGACCACACTGAGCATGAGGCCACACTGGGCATGAGGTCACACGGAGCAGGAGGTCACACTGGGCATGAGGTCACACGGAGCATGAGGTCACACTGGGCATGAGGACACACTGAGCATGAGGTCACACGGAGCATGAGGTCACACTGAACATGAGGTCACACTGGGCATGAGGTCACACTGGGCATGAGGTCACACTGAACATGAGGTCACACTGGGCATGAGGTCACACTGGGCATGAGGTCACACGGAGCATGAGGTCACACGGAGCAGGAGGTCACACTGGGCATGAGGTCACACTGAACATGAGGTCACACTGGGCATGAGGTCACACTGGGCATGAGGTCACACGGAGCATGAGGTCACACTGGGCATGAGGTCACACTGGGCATGGGGTCACACTGAACATGAGGTCACACTGGGCATGAGGTCACACTGAGCATGAGGCCACAATGAGCATGAGGCCACACTGAACATGAGGTCACACTGGGCATGAGGTCACACTGAGCATGAGGTCACACTGGGCATGAGGTCACACGGAGCAGGAGGTCACACTGGGCATGAGGTCACACTGAACATGAGGTCACACTGGGCATGAGGTCACACGGAGCATGAGGTCACACTGGGCATGAGGTCACACTGGGCGTGGGGTCACACTGAACATGAGGTCACACTGGGCATGAGGTCACACTGAGCATGAGGTCACACGGAGCATGAGGTCACACTGAACATGAGGTTACACTGGGCATGAGGTCACACGGAGCATGAGGTCACACTGGGCATGAGGTCACACTGAACATGAGGTCACACTGGGCATGGGGCCACACTGGGCATGAGGTCACACTGGGCATGAGGTCACACTGGGCATGAGGTCACACTGAGCATGAAGTCACACTGAGCATGAGGTCACACTGGGCGTGAGGTCACACGGAGCATGAGGTCACACTGGGCATGAGGCTACACTGAGCATGAGGTCACACTGGGCATGAGGTCACACTGAGCATGAGGTCACACGGAGCACGAGGTCACACTGGGCATGAGGTCACACTGGGCATGGGGTCACACTGAACATGAGGTCACACTGGGCATGAGGTCACACTGGGCATGAGGTCACACGGAGCATGAGGTCACACGGAGCATGAGGTCACACTGGGCATGAGGTCACACTGAACATGAGGTCACACTGGGCATGAGGTCACACTGGGCATGAGGTCACACGGAGCATGAGGTCACACTGGGCATGAGGTCACACTGGGCATGGGGTCACACTGAACATGAGGTCACACTGGGCATGAGGTCACACTGAGCATGAGGCCACAATGAGCATGAGGCCACACTGAACATGAGGTCACACTGGGCATGAGGTCACACTGAGCATGAGGTCACACTGGGCATGAGGTCACACGGAGCAGGAGGTCACACTGGGCATGAGGTCACACTGAACATGAGGTCACACTGGGCATGAGGTCACACGGAGCATGAGGTCACACTGGGCATGAGGTCACACTGGGCGTGTGGTCACACTGAACATGAGGTCACACTGGGCATGAGGTCACACTGAGCATGAGGTCACACGGAGCATGAGGTCACACTGAACATGAGGTTACACTGGGCATGAGGTCACACGGAGCATGAGGTCACACTGGGCATGAGGTCACACTGAACATGAGGTCACACTGGGCATGGGGCCACACTGGGCATGAGGTCACACTGGGCATGAGGTCACACTGGGCATGAGGTCACACTGAGCATGAAGTCACACTGAGCATGAGGTCACACTGGGCGTGAGGTCACACGGAGCATGAGGTCACACTGGGCATGAGGCACACTGAGCATGAGGTCACACTGGGCATGAGGTCACACTGAGCATGAGGTCACACGGAGCACGAGGTCACACTGGGCATGAGGTCACACTGAACATGAGGTCACACTGGGCATGAGGTCACACTGGGCATGAGGTCACACGGAGCATGAGGTCTCACTGAACATGAGGTCACACTGGGCGTGAGGTCACACGGAGCATGAGGTCACACTGGGCATGAGGTCACACTGAGCATGAGGTAACACAGAGCATGAGGCCACACTGGGCATGAGGTCACACGGAGCATGAGGTCACACTGGGCATGAGGTCACACTGAACATGAGGTCACACTGGGCATGAGGTCACACTGAGCATGAGGTGACACGGAGCATGAGGTCACACTGAGCATGAGGTCACACGGAGCATGAGGTCACACGGAGCATGAGGTCACACTGAACATGAGGTCACACTGGGCATGAGGTCACACTGGGCATGAGGTCACACGGAGCAGGAGGTCACACTGGGCATGAGGTCACACGGAGCATGAGGTCACACTGGGCATGAGGTCACACGGAGCAGGAGGTCACACTGGGCATGAGGTCACACTGAACATGAGGTCACACTGGGCATGAGGTAACACTGGGCATGAGGTCACACGGAGCATGAGGTCACACTGGGCATGAGGTCACACTGGGCATGGGGTCACACTGAACATGAGGTCACACTGGGCATGAGGTCACACTGAGCATGAGGTCACACGGAGCATGAGTTCACACTGAACATGAGGTCACACTGGGCATGAGGTCACACGGAGCATGAGGTCACACTGGGCATGAGGTCACACTGAACATGAGGTCACACTGCGCATGAGGTCACACTGGGCATGAGGTCACACGGAGCATGAGGTCACACTGGGCATGAGGTCACACTGGGCATGAGGCCACACTGAACATGAGGTCACACTGAGCATGAGGCCACACTGGGCATGAGGTCACACTGAACATGAGGCGACACTGAACATGAGGTCACACTGAGCATGAGGCCACACTGAACATGAGGCGACACTGAACATGAGGTCACACGGAGCATGAGGCCACACTGGGCATGAGACCACACTGGGCATGAGGCCACACTGAGCATGAGGCCACACTGTGCATGAGGTCACACTGGGCATGAGGCCACACTGGGCATGAGGTCACACTGAGCATGAGGCCACATTGAACATGAGGTCACACTGAGCATGAGACCACACTGAGCATGAGGCCACACTGGGCATGAGGTCACACGGAGCAGGAGGTCACACTGGGCATGAGGTCACACGGAGCATGAGGTCACACTGGGCATGAGGACACACTGAGCATGAGGTCACACGGAGCATGAGGTCACACTGAACATGAGGTCACACTGGGCATGAGGTCACACTGGGCATGAGGTCACACTGAACATGAGGTCACACTGGGCATGAGGTCACACTGGGCATGAGGTCACACGGAGCATGAGGTCACACTGGGCATGAGGTCACACTGAACGTGAGGTCACACTGGGCATGAGGTCACACTGGGCATGGGGTCACACTGAACATGAGGTCACACTGGGCATGAGGTCACACTGAGCATGAGGTCACACGGAGCATGAGGTCACACTGAACATGAGGTCACACTGGGCATGAGGCCACACTGAGCATGAGGTCACACTGAACATGAGGTCACACTGAGCATGAGGTCACACTGAACATTAGGTCACACTGGGCATGGGGCCACACTGGGCATGAGGCCGCACTGGGCATGAGGTCACACTGGGCATGAGGTCACACTGAGCATGAAGTCACACTGAGCATGAGGTCTCACTGGGTGTGAGGTAACACGGAGCATGAGGTCACACTGGGCATGAGGCCACACTGAGCATGAGGTCACACTGAGCATGAGGCCACACTGGGCATGAGGTCACACTGAACATGAGGTCACACTGGGCATGAGGTCACACTGAGCATGAGGTCACACTGGGCATGGGGTCACACTGAACATGAGGTCACACTGGGCATGAGGTCACACTGGGCATGAGGCCACACTGAGCATGAGGCCGCTCTGAGCATGAGGTCACACTGGGCATGAGGTCGCGCTGGGCATGAGGTCACACTGGGCATGAGGTCACACGGAGCATGAGGTCACACTGGCATGAGGTCACACTGGGCATGGGGTCACACTGGGCATGTGGTCGCACTGAACATTAGGTCACACTGGGCATGGGGCCACACTGGGCATGAGGCCACACTGGGCATGAGGTCACACTGGGCATGAGGCCACACTGAGCATGAGGTCAAACTGAGCATGAGGCCACACTGGGCATGAGGTCACACTGAACATGAGGTCACACTGGGCATGAGACCAGACTGAGCATGAGGCCACACTGAGCATGAGGTCACACTGAACATGAGGCCACACTGAACATGAGGCGACACTGAACATGAGGTCACACTGAGCATGAGGCCACACTGGGCATGAGACCACACTGAGCATGAGGCCACACTGAGCATGAGGTCACACTGAGCATGAGGCCACAATGAGCATGAGGCCACACTGAACATGAGGTCACACTGAGCATGAGGTCACACTGAGCATGAGGCCACACTGGGCATGAGGTCACACGGAGCAGGAGGTCACACTGGGCATGAGGTCACACTGAACATGAGGTCACACTGGGCATGAGGTCACACTGGGCATGAGGTCACACGGAGCATGAGGTCACACTGGGCATGAGGTCACACTGGGCATGGGGTCACACTGAACATGAGGTCACACTGGGCATGAGGTCACACTGAGCATGAGGCCACAATGAGCATGAGGCCACACTGAACATGAGGTCACACTGGGCATGAGGTCACACTGAGCATGAGGTCACACTGGGCATGAGGTCACACGGAGCAGGAGGTCACACTGGGCATGAGGTCACACTGAACATGAGGTCACACTGGGCATGAGGTCACACGGAGCATGAGGTCACACTGGGCATGAGGTCACACTGGGCGTGGGGTCACACTGAACATGAGGTCACACTGGGCATGAGGTCACACTGAGCATGAGGTCACACGGAGCATGAGGTCACACTGAACATGAGGTCACACTGGGCATGAGGTCACACGGAGCATGAGGTCACACTGGGCATGAGGTCACACTGAACATGAGGTCACACTGGGCATGGGGCCACACTGGGCATGAGGTCACACTGGGCATGAGGTCACACTGGGCATGAGGTCACACTGAGCATGAAGTCACACTGAGCATGAGGTCACACTGGGCGTGAGGTCACACGGAGCATGAGGTCACACTGGGCATGAGGCTACACTGAGCATGAGGTCACACTGGGCATGAGGTCACACTGAGCATGAGGTCACACGGAGCACGAGGTCACACTGGGCATGAGGTCACACTGAACATGAGGTCACACTGGGCATGAGGTCACACTGGGCATGAGGTCACACGGAGCATGAGGTCTCACTGAACATGAGGTCACACTGGGCGTGAGGTCACACGGAGCATGAGGTCACACTGGGCATGAGGTCACACTGAGCATGAGGTAACACAGAGCATGAGGCCACACTGGGCATGAGGTCACACGGAGCATGAGGTCACACTGGGCATGAGGTCACACTGAACATGAGGTCACACTGGGCATGAGGTCACACTGAGCATGAGGTCACACGGAGCATGAGGTCACACTGGGCATGAGGTCACACGGAGCATGAGGTCACACTGAACATGAGGTCACACTGGGCATGAGGTCACACTGGGCATGAGGTCACACGGAGCAGGAGGTCACACTGGGCATGAGGTCACACGGAGCATGAGGTCACACTGGGCATGAGGTCACACGGAGCAGGAGGTCACACTGGGCATGAGGTCACACTGAACATGAGGTCACACTGGGCATGAGGTAACACTGGGCATGAGGTCACACGGAGCAGGAGGTCACACTGGGCATGAGGTCACACGGAGCATGAGGTCACACTGGGCATGAGGTCACACTGAGCATGAGGTCACACGGAGCATGAGGTCACACTGAACATGAGGTCACACTGGGCATGAGGTCACACTGGGCATGAGGTCACACTGAACATGAGGTCACACTGGGCATGAGGTCACACTGGGCATGAGGTCACACGGAGCATGAGGTCACACTGGGCATGAGGTCACACTGAACGTGAGGTCACACTGGGCATGAGGTCACACTGGGCATGGGGTCACACTGAACATGAGGTCACACTGGGCATGAGGTCACACTGAGCATGAGGTCACACGGAGCATGAGGTCACACTGAACATGAGGTCACACTGGGCATGAGGCCACACTGAGCATGAGGTCACACTGAACATGAGGTCACACTGAGCATGAGGTCACACTGAACATTAGGTCACACTGGGCATGGGGCCACACTGGGCATGAGGCCGCACTGGGCATGAGGTCACACTGGGCATGAGGTCACACTGAGCATGAAGTCACACTGAGCATGAGGTCTCACTGGGCATGAGGTCACACGGAGCATGAGGTCACACTGGGCATGAGGCCACACTGAGCATGAGGTCACACTGAGCATGAGGCCACACTGGGCATGAGGTCACACTGAACATGAGGTCACACTGGGCATGAGGTCACACTGAGCATGAGGTCACACTGGGCATGAGGTCACACTGGGCATGAGGCCACACTGAGCATGAGGCCGCTCTGAGCATGAGGTCACACTGGGCATGAGGTCGCGCTGGGCATGAGGTCACACTGGGCATGAGGTCACACGGAGCATGAGGTCACACTGGCATGAGGTCACACTGGGCATGAGGTCACACTGGGCATGTGGTCGCACTGAACATTAGGTCACACTGGGCATGGGGCCACACTGGGCATGAGGCCGCACTGGGCATGAGGTCACACTGGGCATGAGGCCACACTGAGCATGAGGTCAAACTGAGCATGAGGCCACACTGGGCATGAGGTCACACTGAACATGAGGTCACACTGGGCATGAGACCAGACTGAGCATGAGGCCACACTGAGCATGAGGTCACACTGAACATGAGGCCACACTGAACATGAGGCGACACTGAACATGAGGTCACACTGAGCATGAGGCCACACTGGGCATGAGACCACACTGAGCATGAGGCCACACTGAGCATGAGGTCACACTGAGCATGAGGCCACAATGAGCATGAGGCCACACTGAACATGAGGTCACACTGAGCATGAGGTCACACTGAGCATGAGGCCACACTGGGCATGAGGTCACACGGAGCAGGAGGTCACACTGGGCATGAGGTCACACTGAACATGAGGTCACACTGGGCATGAGGTCACACTGGGCATGAGGTCACACGGAGCATGAGGTCACACTGGGCATGAGGTCACACTGGGCATGGGTCACACTGAACATGAGGTCACACTGGGCATGAGGTCACACTGAGCATGAGGCCACAATGAGCATGAGGCCACACTGAACATGAGGTCACACTGGGCATGAGGTCACACTGAGCATGAGGTCACACTGGGCATGAGGTCACACGGAGCAGGAGGTCACACTGGGCATGAGGTCACACTGAACATGAGGTCACACTGGGCATGAGGTCACACGGAGCATGAGGCCACACTGGGCATGAGGTCACACTGGGCGTGGGGTCACACTGAACATGAGGTCACACTGGGCATGAGGTCACACTGAGCATGAGGTCACACGGAGCATGAGGTCACACTGAACATGAGGTCACACTGGGCATGAGGTCACACGGAGCATGAGGTCACACTGGGCATGAGGTCACACTGAACATGAGGTCACACTGGGCATGGGGCCACACTGGGCATGAGGTCGCACTGGGCATGAGGTCACACTGGGCATGAGGTCACACTGAGCATGAAGTCACACTGAGCATGAGGTCACACTGGGCGTGAGGTCACACGGAGCATGAGGTCACACTGGGCATGAGGCTACACTGAGCATGAGGTCACACTGGGCATGAGGTCACACTGAGCATGAGGTCACACGGAGCACGAGGTCACACTGGGCATGAGGTCACACTGAACATGAGGTCACACTGGGCATGAGGTCACACTGGGCATGAGGTCACACGGAGCATGAGGTCTCACTGAACATGAGGTCACACTGGGCGTGAGGTCACACGGAGCATGAGGTCACACTGGGCATGAGGTCACACTGAGCATGAGGTAACACAGAGCATGAGGCCACACTGGGCATGAGGTCACACGGAGCATGAGGTCACACTGGGCATGAGGTCACACTGAACATGAGGTCACACTGGGCATGAGGTCACACTGAGCATGAGGTCACACGGAGCATGAGGTCACACTGGGCATGAGGTCACACGGAGCATGAGGTCACACTGAACATGAGGTCACACTGGGCATGAGGTCACACTGGGCATGAGGTCACACGGAGCAGGAGGTCACACTGGGCATGAGGTCACACGGAGCATGAGGTCACACTGGGCATGAGGTCACACGGAGCAGGAGGTCACACTGGGCATGAGGTCACACTGAACATGAGGTCACACTGGGCATGAGGTAACACTGGGCATGAGGTCACACGGAGCATGAGGTCACACTGGGCATGAGGTCACACTGGGCATGGGGTCACACTGAACATGAGGTCACACTGGGCATGAGGTCACACTGAGCATGAGGTCACACGGAGCATGAGTTCACACTGAACATGAGGTCACACTGGGCATGAGGTCACACGGAGCATGAGGTCACACTGGGCATGAGGTCACACTGAACATGAGGTCACACTGCGCATGAGGTCACACTGGGCATGAGGTCACACGGAGCATGAGGTCACACTGGGCATGAGGTCACACTGGGCATGAGGTCACACTGAACATGAGGTCACACTGAGCATGAGGCCACACTGGGCATGAGGTCACACTGAACATGAGGCGACACTGAACATGAGGTCACACTGAGCATGAGGCCACACTGAACATGAGGCGACACTGAACATGAGGTCACACGGAGCATGAGGCCACACTGGGCATGAGACCACACTGGGCATGAGGCCACACTGAGCATGAGGCCACACTGTGCATGAGGTCACACTGGGCATGAGGCCACACTGGGCATGAGGTCACACTGAGCATGAGGCCACATTGAACATGAGGTCACACTGAGCATGAGACCACACTGAGCATGAGGCCACACTGGGCATGAGGTCACACGGAGCAGGAGGTCACACTGGGCATGAGGTCACACTGAGCATGAGGTCACACGGAGCATGAGGTCACACTGAACATGAGGTCACACTGGGCATGAGGTCACACTGGGCATGAGGTCACACTGAGCATGAGGTCACACTGGGCATGAGGTCACACTGGGCATGAGGTCACACGGAGCATGAGGTCACACTGGGCATGAGGTCACACTGGGCATGGGGTCACACTGAACATGAGGTCACACTGGGCATGAGGTCACACTGAGCATGAGGTCACACGGAGCATGAGGTCACACTGAACATGAGGTCACACTGGACATGAGGCCACACTGAGCATGAGGTCACACTGAACATGAGGTCACACTGGGCATGAGGCCACACTGAACATGAGGTCACACTGAGCATGAGGTCACACTGAACATTAGGTCACACTGGGCATGGGGCCACACTGGGCATGAGGCCGCACTGGGCATGAGGTCACACTGGGCATGAGACCAGACTGAGCATGAGGTCACACTGGGTGTGAGGTAACACGGAGCATGAGGTCACACTGGGCATGAGGCCACACTGAGCATGAGGTCACACTGAGCATGAGGCCACACTGGGCATGAGGTCACACTGAACATGAGGTCACACTGGGCATGAGACCAGACTGAGCATGAGGCCACACTGAGCATGAAGTCACACTGAACATGAGGCCACACTGAACATGAGGCGACACTGAACATGAGGTCACACTGAGCATGAGGCCACACTGGGCATGAGACCACACTGAGCATGAGGCCACACTGAGCATGAGGTCACACTGGGCATGAGGTCACACTGAGCATGAGGCCACAATGAGCATGAGGCCACACTGAACATGAGGTCACACTGAGCATGAGGTCACACTGAGCATGAGGCCACACTGAACATGAGGTCACACTGGGCATGAGGTCACACTGAGCATGAGGTCACACTGGGCATGAGGTCACACGGAGCAGGAGGTCACACTGGGCATGAGGTCACACTGAACATGAGGTCACACTGGGCATGAGGTCACACTGGGCATGAGGTCACACGGAGCATGAGGTCACACTGGGCATGAGGTCACACTGGGCATGGGGTCACACTTAACATGAGGTCACACTGGGCATGAGGTCACACTGAGCATGAGGTCACACGGAGCATGAGGACACACTGAACATGAGGTCACACTGGGCATGAGGTCACACGGAGCATGAGGTCACACTGGGCATGAGGTCACACTGAACATGAGGTCACACTGCGCATGAGGTCACACTGGGCATGAGGTCACACGGAGCATGAGGTCACACTGTGCATGAGGTCACACTGGGCATGAGGCCACACTGAACATGAGGTCACACTGAGCATGAGGCCACACTGGGCATGAGGTCACACTGAACATGAGGCGACACAGAACAACAGGTCACACTGAGCATGAGGCCACACTGAACATGAGGCGACACTGAACATGAGGTCACACGGAGCATGAGGCCAAACTGGGCATGAGACCACACTGGGCATGAGGCCACACTGAGCATGAGGCCACACTGTGCATGAGGTCACACTGGGCATGAGGCCACACAGGGCATGAGGTCACACTGAGCATGAGGCCACACTGAGCATGAGGCCACACTGGGCATGAGGCCGCACTGGGCATGAGGTCACACGGGGCATGAGGTCACACTGAGCAGGAGGTCACACTGGGCATGAGGTCACACTGGGCATGAGGTCACACTGGGCATGAGGTCACACGGAGCATGAGGTCACACTGGGCATGAGGTCACACTGGGCATGGGGTCACACTGAACATGAGGTCACACTGGGCATGAGGTCACACTGAGCATGAGGTCACACGGAGCATGAGGTCACATGGAACATGAGGTCACACTGGGCATGATGTCACACTGGGCATGAGGTCACACGGAGCATGAGGTCACACTGGGCATGAGGTCACACTGAACGTGAGGTCACACTGGGCATGAGGTCACACTGGGCATGGGGTCACACTGAACATGAGGTCACACTGGGCATGAGGTCACACTGAGCATGAGGTCACACGGAGCATGAGGTCACACTGAACATGAGGTCACACTGGGCATGAGGCCACACTGAGCATGAGGTCACACTGAACATGAGGTCACACCGAGCATGAGGTCACACTGAACATTAGGTCACACTGGGCATGGGGCCACACTGGGCATGAGGCCGCACTGGGCATGAGGTCACACTGGGCATGAGGTCACACTGAGCATGAAGTCACACTGAGCATGAGGTCTCACTGGGCATGAGGTCACACGGAGCATGAGGTCACACTGGGCATGAGGCCACACTGAGCATGAGGTCACACTGAGCATGAGGCCACACTGGGCATGAGGTCACACTGAACATGAGGTCACACTGGGCATGAGGTCACACTGAGCATGAGGTCACACTGAACATGAGGTCACACTGGGAATGGGGTCACACTGAACATGAGGTCACACTGGGCATGAGGTCACACTGGGCATGAGGCCACACTGAGCATGAGGCCGCTCTGAGCATGAGGTCACACTGGGCATGAGGTCACGCTGGGCATGAGGTCACACTGGGCATGAGGTCACACGGAGCATGAGGTCACACTCGGCATGAGGTCACACTGGGCATGGGGTCACACTGGGCATGTGGTCGCACTGAACATTAGGTCACACTGGGCATGGGGCCACACTGGGCATGAGGCCGCTCTGGGCATGAGGTCACACTGGGCATGAGGCCACACTGAGCATGAGGTCAAACTGAGCATGAGGTCACACTGGGCATGAGGTCACACTGAACATGAGGTCACACTGGGCATGAGACCACACTGAGCATGAGGCCACACTGAGCATGAAGTCACACTGAACATGAGGCCACACTGAACATGAGGCACACTGAACATGAGGTCACACTGAGCATGAGGCCACACTGGGCATGAGACCACACTGAGCATGAGGCCACACTGAGCATGAGGTCACACTGAACATGAGGTCACACTGGGCATGAGGTCACACTGAGCATGAGGTCACACTGAGCATGAGGTCACACTGGGCATGAGGCCACACTGAGCATGAGGTCACACTGGGCATGAGGTCACACTGAGCATGAGGTCACACTGAGCATGAGGTCACACTGGGCATGAGGTCACACTGAACATGAGGTCACACTGGGCATGAGGTCACACTGAGCATGAGGTCACACTGAGCATGAGGCCACACTGGGCATGAGGTCACACTGAACATGAGGTCACACTGGGCATGAGGTCACACTGAGCATGAGGTCACACTGAACATGAGGTCACACTGGGCATGGGGTCACACTGAGCATGAGGTCACACTGGGCATGAGGTCACACTGGGCATGGGGTCACACTGAGCATGAGGTCACACTGGGCATGAGGTCACACTGGGCATGAGGTCACACTGGGCGTGGGGTCACACTGAACATGAGGTCACACTGGGCATGAGGTCACACTGAGAATGAGGTCACACGGAGCATGAGGTCACACTGAACATGAGGTCACACTGGGCATGAGGTCACACGGAGCATGAGGTCACACTGGGCATGAGGTCACACTGAACATTAGGTCACACTGGGCATGGGGCCACACTGGGCATGAGGTCACACTGGGCATGAGGTCACACTGGGCATGAGGTCACACTGAGCATGAAGTCACACTGAGCATGAGGTCACACTGGGCGTGAGGTCACACGGAGCATGAGGTCACACTGGGCATGAGGCTACACTGAGCATGAGGTCACACTGGGCATGAGGTCACACTGAGCATGAGGTCACACGGAGCACGAGGTCACACTGGGCATGAGGTCACACTGAACATGAGGTCACACTGGGCATGAGGTCACACTGGGCATGAGGTCACACGGAGCATGAGGTCTCACTGAACATGAGGTCACACTGGGCGTGAGGTCACACGGAGCATGAGGTCACACTGGGCATGAGGTCACACTGAGCATGAGGTAACACAGAGCATGAGGCCACACTGGGCATGAGGTCACACGGAGCATGAGGTCACACTGGGCATGAGGTCACACTGAACATGAGGTCACACTGGGCATGAGGTCACACTGAGCATGAGGTCACACGGAGCATGAGGTCACACTGGGCATGAGGTCACACGGAGCATGAGGTCACACTGAACATGAGGTCACACTGGGCATGAGGTCACACTGAGCATGAGGTCACACGGAGCATGAGGTCACACTGGGCATGAGGTCACACTGGGCATGAGGTCACACGCAGCAGGAGGTCACACTGGGCATGAGGTCACACTGAACATGAGGTCACACTGGGCATGAGGTAACACTGGGCATGAGGTCACACGGAGCATGAGGTCACACTGGGCATGAGGTCACACTGGGCATGGGGTCACACTGAACATGAGGTCACACTGGGCATGAGGTCACACTGAGCATGAGGTCACACGGAGCATGAGTTCACACTGAACATGAGGTCACACTGGGCATGAGGTCACACGGAGCATGAGGTCACACTGGGCATGAGGTCACACTGAACATGAGGTCACACTGCGCATGAGGTCACACTGGGCATGAGGTCACACGGAGCATGAGGTCACACTGGGCATGAGGTCACACTGGGCATGAGGCCACACTGAACATGAGGTCACACTGAGCATGAGGCCACACTGGGCATGAGGTCACACTGAACATGAGGCGACACTGAACATGAGGTCACACTGAGCATGAGGCCACACTGAACATGAGGCGACACTGAACATGAGGTCACACGGAGCATGAGGCCACACTGGGCATGAGACCACACTGGGCATGAGGCCACACTGAGCATGAGGCCACACTGTGCATGAGGTCACACTGGGCATGAGGCCACACTGGGCATGAGGTCACACTGAGCATGAGGCCACATTGAACATGAGGTCACACTGAGCATGAGACCACACTGAGCATGAGGCCACACTGGGCATGAGGTCACACGGAGCAGGAGGTCACACTGGGCATGAGGTCACACGGAGCATGAGGTCACACTGGGCATGAGGTCACACTGAGCATGAGGTCACACGGAGCATGAGGTCACACTGAACATGAGGTCACACTGGGCATGAGGTCACACTGAGCATGAGGTCACACTGGGCATGAGGTCACACTGGGCATGAGGTCACACGGAGCATGAGGTCACACTGGGCATGAGGTCACACTGGGCATGGGGTCACACTGAACATGAGGTCACACTGGGCATGAGGTCACACTGAGCATGAGGTCACACGGAGCATGAGGTCACACTGAACATGAGGTCACACTGGACATGAGGCCACACTGAGCATGAGGTCACACTGAACATGAGGTCACACTGGGCATGAGGCCACACTGAGCATGAGGTCACACTGAACATGAGGTCACACTGAGCATGAGGTCACACTGAACATTAGGTCACACTGGGCATGAGGCCACACTGGGCATGAGGCCACACTGGGCATGAGGTCACACTGGGCATGAGGTCACACTGAGCATGAAGTCACACTGAGCATGAGGTCACACTGGGTGTGAGGTCACACGGAGCATGAGGTCACACTGGGCATGAGGCCACACTGAGCATGAGGTCACACTGAGCATGAGGCCACACTGGGCATGAGGTCACACTGAACATGAGGTCACACTGGGCATGAGACCAGACTGAGCATGAGGCCACACTGAGCATGAGGTCACACTGAACATGAGGCCACACTGAACATGAGGCGACACTGAACATGAGGTCACACTGAGCATGAGGCCACACTGGGCATGAGACCACACTGAGCATGAGGCCACACTGAGCATGAGGTCACACTGGGCATGAGGTCACACTGAGCATGAGGCCACAATGAGCATGAGGCCACACTGAACATGAGGTCACACTGAGCATGAGGTCACACTGAGCATGAGGCCACACTGAACATGAGGTCACACTGGGCATGAGGTCACACTGAGCATGAGGTCACACTGGGCATGAGGTCACACGGAGCAGGAGGTCACACTGGGCATGAGGTCACACTGAACATGAGGTCACACTGGCATGAGGTCACACTGGGCATGAGGTCACACGGAGCATGAGGTCACACTGGGCATGAGGTCACACTGGGCATGGGGTCACACTGAACATGAGGTCACACTGGGCATGAGGTCACACTGAGCATGAGGTCACACGGAGCATGAGGACACACTGAACATGAGGTCACACTGGGCATGAGGTCACACGGAGCATGAGGTCACACTGGGCATGAGGTCACACTGAACATGAGGTCACACTGCGCATGAGGTCACACTGGGCATGAGGTCACACGGAGCATGAGGTCACACTGTGCATGAGGTCACACTGGCATGAGGCCACACTGAACATGAGGTCACACTGAGCATGAGGCCACACTGGGCATGAGGTCACACTGAACATGAGGCGACACTGAACAACAGGTCACACTGAGCATGAGGCCACACTGAACATGAGGCGACACTGAACATGAGGTCACACGGAGCATGAGGCCAAACTGGGCATGAGACCACACTGGGCATGAGGCCACACTGAGCATGAGGCCACACTGTGCATGAGGTCACACTGGGAATGAGGCCACACAGGGCATGAGGTCACACTGAGCATGAGGCCACACTGAACATGAGGTCACACTGAGCATGAGGTCACACTGAGCATGAGGCCACACTGGGCATGAGGCCGCACTGGGCATGAGGTCACACGGGGCATGAGGTCACACAGAGCAGGAGGTCACACTGGGCATGAGGTCACACTGACATGAGGTCACACTGGGCATGAGGTCACACTGAGCATGAGGTCACACTGAACATGAGGTCACACTGGGCATGAGGCCACACTGAGCATGAGGTCACACTGAACATGAGGTCACACTGAGCATGAGGTCACACTGAACATTAGGTCACACTGGGCATGGGGTCACACTGGGCATGAGGCCACACTGAACATGAGGTCACACTGGGCATGAGGTCACACTGGGCATGGGGCCACACTGGGCATGAGGCCGCACTGGGCATGAGGTCACACTGGGCATGAGGTCACACTGAGCATGAAGTCACACTGAGCATGAGGTCACACTGGGCATGAGGTCACACTGAGCATGAAGTCACACTGAGCATGAGGTCACACTGGGCATGAGGTAACACGGAGCATGAGGTCACACTGGGCATGAGGCCACACTGAGCATGAGGTCACACTGAGCATGAGGCCACACTGGGCATGAGGTCACACTGAACATGAGGTCACACTGGGCATGAGACCAGACTGAGCATGAGGCCACACTGAGCATGAAGTCACACTGAACATGAGGCCACACTGAACATGAGGCGACACTGAACATGAGGTCACACTGAGCATGAGGCCACACTGGGCATGAGACCACACTGAGCATGAGGCCACACTGAGCATGAGGTCACACTGGGCATGAGGTCACACTGAGCATGAGGCCACAATGAGCATGAGGCCACACTGAACATGAGGTCACACTGAGCATGAGGTCACACTGAGCATGAGGCCACACTGAACATGAGGTCACACTGGGCATGAGGTCACACTGAGCATGAGGTCACACTGGGCATGAGGTCACACGGAGCAGGAGGTCACACAGGGCATGAGGTCACACTGAACATGAGGTCACACTGGGCATGAGGTCACACTGGGCATGAGGTCACACGGAGCATGAGGTCACACTGGGCATGAGGTCACACTGGGCATGGGGTCACACTGAACATGAGGTCACACTGGGCATGAGGTCACACTGAGCATGAGGTCACACGGAGCATGAGGACACACTGAACATGAGGTCACACTGGCATGAGGTCACACGGAGCATGAGGTCACACTGGGCATGAGGTCACACTGAACATGAGGTCACACTGGCATGAGGTCACACTGGGCATGAGGTCACACGGAGCATGAGGTCACACTGTGCATGAGGTCACACTGGGCATGAGGCCACACTGAACATGAGGTCACACTGAGCATGAGGCCACACTGGGCATGAGGTCACACTGAACATGAGGCGACACTGAACAACAGGTCACACTGAGCATGAGGCCACACTGAACATGAGGCGACACTGAACATGAGGTCACACGGAGCATGAGGCCAAACTGGGCATGAGACCACACTGGGCATGAGGCCACACTGAGCATGAGGCCACACTGAGCATGAGGTCACACTGGGCATGAGGCCACACAGGGCATGAGGTCACACTGAGCATGAGGCCACATTGAACATGAGGTCACACTGAGCATGAGACCACACTGAGCATGAGGCCACACTGGGCATGAGGCCGCACTGGGCATGAGGTCACACGGGGCATGAGGTCACACAGAGCAGGAGGTCACACTGGGCATGAGGTCACACTGAACATGAGGTCACACTGGGCATGAGGTCACACTGGGCATGAGGTCACACGGAGCATGAGGTCACACTGGGCATGAGGTCACACTGGGCATGGGGTCACACTGAACATGAGGTCACACTGGGCATGAGGTCACACTGAGCATGAGGTCACACGGAGCATGAGGTCACACTGGGCATGAGGTCACACGGAGCATGAGGTCACACTGTGCATGAGGTCACACTGGGCATGAGGCCACACTGAACATGAGGTCACACTGAGCATGAGGCCACACTGGGCATGAGGTCACACTGAACATGAGGCACACTGAACATGAGGTCACACTGAGCATGAGGCCACACTGAACATGAGGCACACTGAACATGAGGTCACACGGAGCATGAGGCCAAACTGGGCATGAGACCACACTGGGCATGAGGCCACACTGAGCATGAGGCCACACTGTGCATGAGGTCACACTGGGCATGAGGCCACACAGGGCATGAGGTCACACTGAGCATGAGGCCACACTGAACATGAGGTCACACTGAGCATGAGACCACACTGAGCATGAGGCCACACTGGGCATGAGGCCACACTGGGCATGAGGTCACACGGGGCATGAGGTCACACAGAGCAGGAGGTCACACTGGGCATGAGGTCACACTGAACATGAGGTCACACTGGGCATGAGGTCACACTGAGCATGAGGTCACACTGAAATGAGGTCACACTGGGCATGAGGCCACACTGAGCATGAGGTCACACTGAACATGAGGTCACACTGAGCATGAGGTCACACTGAACATGAGGTCACACTGGGCATGAGGCACACTGGGCATGAGGCCACACTGAACATGAGGTTACACTGGGCATGAGGTCACACTGGGCATGGGGCCACACTGGGCATGAGGCCGCACTGGGCATGAGGTCACACTGGGCATGAGGTCACACTGAGCATGAAGTCACACTGAGCATGAGGTCACACTGGGCATGAGGTCACACTGAGCATGAAGTCACACTGAGCATGAGGTCACACTGGGCATGAGGTAACACGGAGCATGAGGTCACACTGGGCATGAGGCCACACTGAGCATGAGGTCACACTGAGCATGAGGCCACACTGGGCATGAGGTCACACTGAACATGAGGTCACACTGGGCATGAGGTCAGACTGAGCATGAGGCCACACTGAGCATGAGGTCACACTGAACATGAGGCCACACTGAACATGAGGCGACACTGAACATGAGGCCACACTGAGCATGAGGCCACACTGGGCATGAGGTCACACTGAGCATGAGGCCACACTGAGCATGAGGTCACACTGGGCATGAGGTCACACTGAGCATGAGGCCACAATGAGCATGAGGCCACACTGAACATGAGGTCACACTGAGCATGAGGTCACACTGAGCATGAGGCCACACTGAACATGAGGTCACACTGGGCATGAGGTCACACGGAGCAGGAGGTCACACTGGGCATGAGGTCACACTGAACATGAGGTCACACTGGGCATGAGGTCACACTGGGCATGAGGTCACACGGAGCATGAGGTCACACTGGGCATGAGGTCACACTGGGCATGGGTCACACTGAACATGAGGTCACACTGGGCATGAGGTCACACTGAGCATGAGGTCACACGGAGCATGAGGACACACTGAACATGAGGTCACACTGGGCATGAGGTCACACGGAGCATGAGGTCACACTGGGCATGAGGTCACACTGAACATGAGGTCACACTGCGCATGAGGTCACACTGGGCATGAGGTCACACGGAGCATGAGGTCACACTGTGCATGAGGTCACACTGGGCATGAGGCCACACTGAACATGAGGTCACACTGAGCATGAGGCCACACTGGGCATGAGGTCACACTGAACATGAGGCGACACTGAACAACAGGTCACACTGAGCATGAGGCCACACTGAACATGAGGCGACACTGAACATGAGGTCACACGGAGCATGAGGCCAAACTGGGCATGAGACCACACTGGGCATGAGGCACACTGAGCATGAGGCCACACTGTGCATGAGGTCACACTGGGCATGAGGCCACACAGGGCATGAGGTCACACTGAGCATGAGGCCACATTGAACATGAGGTCACACTGAGCATGAGACCACACTGAGCATGAGGCCACACTGGGCATGAGGCCACACTGGGCATGAGGTCACACGGGGCATGAGGTCACACAGAGCAGGAGGTCACACTGGGCATGAGGTCACACTGAACATGAGGTCACACTGGGCATGAGGTCACACTGGCATGAGGTCACACGGAGCATGAGGTCACACTGGGCATGAGGTCACACTGGGCATGGGGTCACACTGAACATGAGGTCACACTGGGCATGAGGTCACACTGAGCATGAGGTCACACGGAGCATGAGGTCACACTGAACATGAGGTCACACTGGGCATGATGTCACACTGGGCATGAGGTCACACGGAGCATGAGGTCACACTGGGCATGAGGTCACACTGAACGTGAGGTCACACTGGGCATGAGGTCACACTGGGCATGGGGTCACACTGAACATGAGGTCACACTGGGCATGAGGTCACACTGAGCATGAGGTCACACGGAGCATGAGGTCACACTGAACATGAGGTCACACTGGGCATGAGGCCACACTGAGCATGAGGTCACACTGAACATGAGGTCACACTGAGCATGAGGTCACACTGAACATTAGGTCACACTGGGCATGAGGTCACACTGGGCATGAGGTCACACTGGGCATGAGGTCACACTGAGCATGAAGTCACACTGAGCATGAGGTCTCACTGGGTGTGAGGTAACACGGAGCATGAGGTCACACTGGGCATGAGGCCACACTGAGCATGAGGTCACACTGAGCATGAGGCCACACTGGGCATGAGGTCACACTGAACATGAGGTCACACTGGGCATGAGGTCACACTGGCATGAGGTCACACTGAACATGAGGTCACACTGGGCATGGGGTCACACTGAACATGAGGTCACACTGGGCATGAGGTCACACTGGGCATGAGGCCACACTGAGCATGAGGCCGCTCTGAGCATGAGGTCACACTGGGCATGAGGTCGCGCTGGGCATGAGGTCACACTGGGCATGAGGTCACACGGAGCATGAGGTCACACTCGGCATGAGGTCACACTGGGCATGGGGTCACACTGGGCATGTGGTCGCACTGAACATTAGGTCACACTGGGCATGGGGCCACACTGGGCATGAGGCCGCACTGGGCATGAGGTCACACTGGGCAGAAGGTCACACTGGGCATGAGGCCTCACTGAGCATGAGGTCACACTGAGCATGAGGTCACACTGGGCATGAGGTCACACTGAGCATGAGGTCACACTGTGCATGAGGTCACACTGGGCATGAGGTCACACTGGGCATGAGGTCACACTGGGCATGAGGTCACACTGGGCAGAAGGTCACACTGGGCATGAGGTCTCACTGAGCATGAGGTCACACTGAGCATGAGGTCACACTGGGCATGAGGTCACACTGAGCATGAGGTCACACTGGGCATGAGGTCACACTGAGCATGAGGCCACACTGAGCATGAGGTCACACTGATCATGAGGTCACACTGGGCATGAGGTCACACTGGGCATGAGGTCACACTGAGCATGAGGTCACACTGAACATGAGGTCACACTGAGCATGAGGTCACACTGAGCATGAGGTCACACTGAGCATGAGGTCACACTGAACATGAGGCACACTGAACATGAGGTCACACTGAGCATGAGGTCACACTGGGCATGAGGTCACACTGAGCATGAGGTCACACTGAGCATGAGGTCACACTGGGCATGAGGTCACACTGAGCATGAGGTCACACGGAGCACGAGGTCACACTGGGCATGAGGTCACACTGAACATGAGGTCACACTGGGCATGAGGTCACACTGGGCATGAGGTCACACGGAGCATGAGGTCTCACTGAACATGAGGTCACACTGGGCGTGAGGTCACACGGAGCATGAGGTCACACTGGGCATGAGGTCACACTGAGCATGAGGTAACACAGAGCATGAGGCCACACTGGGCATGAGGTCACACGGAGCATGAGGTCACACTGGGCATGAGGTCACACTGAACATGAGGTCACACTGGGCATGAGGTCACACTGAGCATGAGGTCACACGGAGCATGAGGTCACACTGGGCATGAGGTCACACGGAGCATGAGGTCACACTGAGCATGAGGTCACACTGGGCATGAGGTCACACTGGGCATGAGGTCACACGGAGCAGGAGGTCACACTGGGCATGAGGTCACACTGAACATGAGGTCACACTGGGCATGAGGTAACACTGGGCATGAGGTCACACGGAGCATGAGGTCACACTGGCATGAGGTCACACTGGGCATGGGGTCACACTGAACATGAGGTCACACTGGGCATGAGGTCACACTGAGCATGAGGTCACACGGAGCATGAGGTCACACTGACATGAGGTCACACTGGGCATGAGGTCACACGGAGCATGAGGTCACACTGGGCATGAGGTCACACTGAACAAGAGGTCACACTGGGCATGAGGTCACACGGAGCATGAGGTCACACTGGGCATGAGGTCACACTGGGCGTGGGGTCACACTGAACATGAGGTCACACTGGGCATGAGGTCACACTGAGCATGAGGTCACACGGAGCATGAGGTCACACTGAACATGAGGTCACACTGGGCATGAGGTCACACGGAGCATGAGGTCACACTGGCATGAGGTCACACTGAACATGAGGTCACACTGGGCATGGGTCACACTGGGCATGAGGTCACACTGGGCATGAGGTCACACTGGGCATGAGGTCACACTGAGCATGAAGTCACACTGAGCATGAGGTCACACTGGGCGTGAGGTCACACGGAGCATGAGGTCACACTGGGCATGAGGCACACTGAGCATGAGGTCACACTGGGCATGAGGTCACACTGAGCATGAGGTCACACGGAGCACGAGGTCACACTGGGCATGAGGTCACACTGAACATGAGGTCACACTGGGCATGAGGTCACACTGGGCATGAGGTCACACGGAGCATGAGGTCTCACTGAACATGAGGTCACACTGGGCGTGAGGTCACACGGAGCATGAGGTCACACTGGGCATGAGGTCACACTGAGCATGAGGTAACACTGAGCATGAGGTCACACTGGGCATGAGGTCACACGGAGCATGAGGTCACACTGGGCATGAGGTCACACTGAACATGAGGTCACACTGGGCATGAGGTCACACTGAGCATGAGGTCACACGGAGCATGAGGTCACACTGGGCATGAGGTCACACGGAGCATGAGGTCACACTGAACATGAGGTCACACTGGGCATGAGGTCACACTGGGCATGAGGTCACACGGAGCAGGAGGTCACACTGGGCATGAGGTCACACTGAACATGAGGTCACACTGGGCATGAGGTAACACTGGGCATGAGGTCACACGGAGCATGAGGTCACACTGGGCATGAGGTCACACTGGGCATGGGGTCACACTGAACATGAGGTCACACTGGGCATGAGGTCACACTGAGCATGAGGTCACACGGAGCATGAGTTCACACTGAACATGAGGTCACACTGGGCATGAGGTCACACGGAGCATGAGGTCACACTGGGCATGAGGTCACACTGAACATGAGGTCACACTGCGCATGAGGTCACACTGGGCATGAGGTCACACGGAGCATGAGGTCACACTGGGCATGAGGTCACACTGGGCATGAGGCCACACTGAACATGAGGTCACACTGAGCATGAGGCCACACTGGGCATGAGGTCACACTGAACATGAGGCGACACTGAACATGAGGTCACACTGAGCATGAGGCCACACTGAACATGAGGCGACACTGAACATGAGGTCACACGGAGCATGAGGCCACACTGGGCATGAGACCACACTGGGCATGAGGCCACACTGAGCATGAGGCCACACTGTGCATGAGGTCACACTGGGCATGAGGCCACACTGGGCATGAGGTCACACTGAGCATGAGGCCACATTGAACATGAGGTCACACTGAGCATGAGACCACACTGAGCATGAGGCCACACTGGGCATGAGGTCACACGGAGCAGGAGGTCACACTGGGCATGAGGTCACACGGAGCATGAGGTCACACTGGGCATGAGGTCACACTGAGCATGAGGTCACACGGAGCATGAGGTCACACTGAACATGAGGTCACACTGGGCATGAGGTCACACTGGGCATGAGGTCACACTGAGCATGAGGTCACACTGGGCATGAGGTCACACTGGGCATGAGGTCACACGGAGCATGAGGTCACACTGGGCATGAGGTCACACTGGGCATGGGGTCACACTGAACATGAGGTCACACTGGGCATGAGGTCACACTGAGCATGAGGTCACACGGAGCATGAGGTCACACTGAACATGAGGTCACACTGGACATGAGGTCACACTGAGCATGAGGTCACACTGAACATGAGGTCACACTGGGCATGAGGCCACACTGAGCATGAGGTCACACTGAACATGAGGTCACACTGAGCATGAGGTCACACTGAACATTAGGTCACACTGGGCATGTGGTCACACTGGGCATGAGGCCGCACTGGGCATGAGGTCACACTGGGCATGAGGTCACACTGAGCATGAAGTCACACTGAGCATGAGGTCTCACTGGGTGTGAGGTAACACGGAGCATGAGGTCACACTGGGCATGAGGCCACACTGAGCATGAGGTCACACTGAGCATGAGGCCACACTGGGCATGAGGTCACACTGAACATGAGGTCACACTGGGCATGAGGTCACACTGAGCATGAGGTCACACTGAACATGAGGTCACACTGGGCATGGGGTCACACTGAACATGAGGTCACACTGGGCATGAGGTCACACTGGGCATGAGGCCACACTGAGCATGAGGCCGCTCTGAGCATGAGGTCACACTGGGCATGAGGTCGCGCTGGGCATGAGGTCACACTGGGCATGAGGTCACACGGAGCATGAGGTCACACTCGGCATGAGGTCACACTGGGCATGAGGTCACACTGGGCATGTGGTCACACTGAACATGAGGTCACACTGGGCATGGGGCCACACTGGGCATGAGGCCACACTGGGCATGAGGTCACACTGGGCATGAGGCCACACTGAGCATGAGGTCAAACTGAGCATGAGGCCACACTGGGCATGAGGTCACACTGAACATGAGGTCACACTGGGCATGAGACCAGACTGAGCATGAGGCCACACTGAGCATGAAGTCACACTGAACATGAGGCCACACTGAACATGAGGCGACACTGAACATGAGGTCACACTGAGCATGAGGCCACACTGGGCATGAGACCACACTGAGCATGAGGCCACACTGAGCATGAGGTCTCACTGGGCATGAGGTCACACTGAGCATGAGGCCACAATGAGCATGAGGCCACACTGAACATGAGGTCACACTGAGCATGAGGTCACACTGAGCATGAGGCCACACTGGGCATGAGGTCACACGGAGCAGGAGGTCACACTGGGCATGAGGTCACACTGAGCATGAGGTCACACTGGGCATGAGGTCACACTGGGCATGAGGTCACACGGAGCATGAGGTCACACTGGGCATGAGGTCACACTGGGCATGGGGTCACACTGAACATGAGGTCACACTGGGCATGAGGTCACACTGAGCATGAGGCCACAATGAGCATGAGGCCACACTGAACATGAGGTCACACTGGGCATGAGGTCACACTGAGCATGAGGTCACACTGGGCATGAGGTCACACGGAGCAGGAGGTCACACTGGGCATGAGGTCACACTGAACATGAGGTCACACTGGGCATGAGGTCACACTGGGCATGAGGTCACACGGAGCATGAGGTCACACTGGGCATGAGGTCACACTGGGCGTGGGGTCACACTGAACATGAGGTCACACTGGGCATGAGGTCACACTGGGCATGAGGTCACACGGAGCATGAGGTCACACTGAACATGAGGTCACACTGGGCATGAGGTCACACGGAGCATGAGGTCACACTGGGCATGAGGTCACACTGAACATGAGGTCACACTGGGCATGGGGCCACACTGGGCATGAGGTCGCACTGGGCATGAGGTCACACTGGGCATGAGGTCACACTGAGCATGAAGTCACACTGAGCATGAGGTCACACTGGGCGTGAGGTCACACGGAGCATGAGGTCACACTGGGCATGAGGCTACACTGAGCATGAGGTCACACTGGGCATGAGGTCACACTGAGCATGAGGTCACACGGAGCACGAGGTCACACTGGGCATGAGGTCACACTGAACATGAGGTCACACTGGGCATGAGGTCACACTGGGCATGAGGTCACACGGAGCATGAGGTCACACTGAACATGAGGTCACACTGGGCGTGAGGTCACACGGAGCATGAGGTCACCCTGGGCATGAGGTCACACTGAGCATGAGGTAACACAGAGCATGAGGCCACACTGGGCATGAGGTCACACGGAGCATGAGGTCACACTGGGCATGAGGTCACACTGAACATGAGGTCACACTGAGCATGAGGTCACACTGAGCATGAGGTCACACGGAGCATGAGGTCACACTGGGCATGAGGTCACACGGAGCATGAGGTCACACTGAACATGAGGTCACACTGGGCATGAGGTCACACTGGGCATGAGGTCACACGGAGCAGGAGGTCACACTGGGCATGAGGTCTCACGGAGCAGGAGGTCACACTGGGCATGAGGTCACACTGAACATGAGGTCACACTGGGCATGAGGTAACACTGGGCATGAGGTCACACGGAGCATGAGGTCACACTGGGCATGAGGTCACACTGGGCATGGGGTCACACTGAACATGAGGTCACACTGGGCATGAGGTCACACTGAGCATGAGGTCACACGGAGCATGAGTTCACACTGAACATGAGGTCACACTGGGCATGTGGTCACACGGAGCATGAGGTCACACTGGGCATGAGGTCACACTGAACATGAGGTCACACTGCGCATGAGGTCACACTGGGCATGAGGTCACACGGAGCATGAGGTCACACTGGGCATGAGGTCACACTGGGCATGAGGCCACACTGAACATGAGGTCACACTGAGCATGAGGTCACACTGGGCATGAGGTCACACTGAACATGAGGCACACTGAACATGAGGTCACACTGGGCATGAGGTCACACTGGGCATGAGGCCACACTGAACATGAGGTCACACTGAGCATGAGGCCACACTGAACATGAGGCGACACTGAACATGAGGTCACACGGAGCATGAGGCCACACTGGGCATGAGACCACACTGGGCATGAGGCCACACTGAGCATGAGGCCACACTGTGCATGAGGTCACACTGGGCATGAGGCCACACTGGGCATGAGGTCACACTGAGCATGAGGCCACATTGAACATGAGGTCACACTGAGCATGAGACCACACTGAGCATGAGGCCACACTGGGCATGAGGTCACACGGAGCAGGAGGTCACACTGGGCATGAGGTCACACGGAGCATGAGGTCACACTGGGCATGAGGTCCCACTGAGCATGAGGTCACACGGAGCATGAGGTCACACTGAACATGAGGTCACACTGGGCATGAGGTCACACTGGGCATGAGGTCACACTGAGCATGAGGTCACACTGGGCATGAGGTCACACGGAGCATGAGGTCCCACTGGGCATGAGGTCACACTGGGCATGGGGTCACACTGAACATGAGGTCACACTGGGCATGAGGTCACACTGAGCATGAGGTCACACGGAGCATGAGGTCACACTGAACATGAGGTCACACTGGACATGAGGCCACACTGAGCATGAGGTCACACTGAACATGAGGTCACACTGGGCATGAGGCCACACTGAGCATGAGGTCACACTGAACATGAGGTCACACTGAGCATGAGGTCACACTGAACATTAGGTCACACTGGGCATGGGGCCACACTGGGCATGAGGCCACACTGGGCATGAGGTCACTCTGGGCATGAGGTCACACTGAGCATGAAGTCACACTGAGCATGAGGTCACACTGGGTGTGAGGTAACACGGAGCATGAGGTCACACTGGGCATGAGGCCACACTGAGCATGAGGTCACACTGAGCATGAGGCCACACTGGGCATGAGGTCACACTGAACATGAGGTCACACTGGGCATGAGACCACACTGAGCATGAGGCCACACTGAGCATGAAGTCACACTGAACATGAGGCCACACTGAACATGAGGCACACTGAACATGAGGTCACACTGAGCATGAGGCCACACTGGGCATGAGACCACACTGAGCATGAGGCCACACTGAGCATGAGGTCACACTGGGCATGAGGTCACACTGAGCATGAGGTCACAATGAGCATGAGGCCACACTGAACATGAGGTCACACTGAGCATGAGGTCACACTGAGCATGAGGCCACACTGAACATGAGGTCACACTGGGCATGAGGTCACACTGAGCATGAGGTCACACTGGGCATGAGGTCACACGGAGCAGGAGGTCACACTGGGCATGAGGTCACACTGAACATGAGGTCACACTGGGCATGAGGTCACACTGGGCATGAGGTCACACGGAGCATGAGGTCACACTGGGCATGAGGTCACACTGGGCATGGGGTCACACTGAACATGAGGTCACACTGGGCATGAGGTCACACTGAGCATGAGGTCACACGGAGCATGAGGACACACTGAACATGAGGTCACACTGGGCATGAGGTCACACGGAGCATGAGGTCACACTGGGCATGAGGTCACACTGAACATGAGGTCACACTGCGCATGAGGTCACACTGGGCATGAGGTCACACGGAGCATGAGGTCACACTGTGCATGAGGTCACACTGGGCATGAGGCCACACTGAACATGAGGTCACACTGAGCATGAGGCCACACTGGGCATGAGGTCACACTGAACATGAGGCGACACTGAACAACAGGTCACACTGAGCATGAGGCCACACTGAACATGAGGCGACACTGAACATGAGGTCACACGGAGCATGAGGCCAAACTGGGCATGAGACCACACTGGGCATGAGGCCACACTGAGCATGAGGCCACACTGTGCATGAGGTCACACTGGGAATGAGGCCACACAGGGCATGAGGTCACACTGAGCATGAGGCCACATTGAACATGAGGTCACACTGAGCATGAGACCACACTGAGCATGAGGCCACACTGGGCATGAGGCCACACTGGGCATGAGGTCACACGGGGCATGAGGTCACACAGAGCAGGAGGTCACACTAGGCATGAGGTCACACTGAACATGAGGTCACACTGGGCATGAGGTCACACGGAGCATGAGGTCACACTGGGCATGAGGTCACACTGGGCATGGGGTCACACTGAGCATGAGGTCACACTGAGCATGAGGTCACACGGAGCATGAGGTCACACTGGGCATGAGGTCACACGGAGCATGAGGTCACACTGAACATGAGGTCACACTGGGCATGAGGTCACACTGGGCATGAGGTCACACGGAGCAGGAGGTCACACTGGGCATGAGGTCTCACGGAGCAGGAGGTCACACTGGGCATGAGGTCACACTGAACATGAGGTCACACTGGGCATGAGGTAACACTGGGCATGAGGTCACACGGAGCATGAGGTCACACTGGGCATGAGGTCACACTGGGCATGGGGTCACACTGAACATGAGGTCACACTGGGCATGAGGTCACACTGAGCATGAGGTCACACGGAGCATGAGTTCACACTGAACATGAGGTCACACTGGGCATGTGGTCACACGGAGCATGAGGTCACACTGGGCATGAGGTCACACTGAACATGAGGTCACACTGGCATGAGGTCACACTGGGCATGAGGTCACACGGAGCATGAGGTCACACTGGGCATGAGGTCACACTGGGCATGAGGTCACACTGAACATGAGGTCACACTGAGCATGAGGTCACACTGGGCATGAGGTCACACTGAACATGAGGCACACTGAACATGAGGTCACACTGGGCATGAGGTCACACTGGGCATGAGGCCACACTGAACATGAGGTCACACTGAGCATGAGGCCACACTGAACATGAGGCGACACTGAACATGAGGTCACACGGAGCATGAGGCCACACTGGGCATGAGACCACACTGGGCATGAGGCCACACTGAGCATGAGGTCACACTGTGCATGAGGTCACACTGGGCATGAGGCCACACTGGGCATGAGGCCACACTGGGCATGAGGTCACACTGAGCATGAGGCCACACTGAACATGAGGTCACACTGAGCATGAGACCACACTGAGCATGAGGCCACACTGGGCATGAGGTCACACGGAGCAGGAGGTCACACTGGGCATGAGGTCACACGGAGCATGAGGTCACACTGGGCATGAGGTCCCACTGAGCATGAGGTCACACGGAGCATGAGGTCACACTGAGCATGAGGTCACACTGGGCATGAGGTCACACTGGGCATGAGGTCACACTGAGCATGAGGTCACACTGGGCATGAGGTCACACGGAGCATGAGGTCCCACTGGGCATGAGGTCACACTGGGCATGAGGTCACACTGACATGAGGTCACACTGGGCATGAGGTCACACTGAGCATGAGGTCACACGGAGCATGAGGTCACACTGAACATGAGGTCACACTGGACATGAGGCCACACTGAGCATGAGGTCACACTGAACATGAGGTCACACTGGGCATGAGGTCACACTGAGCATGAGGTCACACTGAACATGAGGTCACACTGAGCATGAGGTCACACTGAACATTAGGTCACACTGGGCATGGGCCACACTGGGCATGAGGCCACACTGGGCATGAGGTCACTCTGGGCATGAGGTCACACTGAGCATGAGGTCACACTGAGCATGAGGTCACACTGGGCATGAGGTAACACGGAGCATGAGGTCACACTGGGCATGAGGCCACACTGAGCATGAGGTCACACTGAGCATGAGGCCACACTGGGCATGAGGTCACACTGAACATGAGGTCACACTGGGCATGAGACCAGACTGAGCATGAGGCCACACTGAGCATGAGGTCACACTGAACATGAGGCCACACTGAACATGAGGCGACACTGAACATGAGGTCACACTGAGCATGAGGCCACACTGGGCATGAGACCACACTGAGCATGAGGCCACACTGAGCATGAGGTCACACTGGGCATGAGGTCACACTGAGCATGAGGCCACAATGAGCATGAGGCCACACTGAACATGAGGTCACACTGAGCATGAGGTCACACTGAGCATGAGGCCACACTGAACATGAGGTCACACTGGGCATGAGGTCACACTGAGCATGAGGTCACACTGGGCATGAGGTCACACGGAGCAGGAGGTCACACTGGGCATGAGGTCACACTGAACATGAGGTCACACTGGGCATGAGGTCACACTGGGCATGAGGTCACACGGAGCATGAGGTCACACTGGGCATGAGGTCACACTGGGCATGGGGTCACACTGAACATGAGGTCACACTGGGCATGAGGTCACACTGAGCATGAGGTCACACGGAGCATGAGGACACACTGAACATGAGGTCACACTGGGCATGAGGTCACACGGAGCATGAGGTCACACTGGGCATGAGGTCACACTGAACATGAGGTCACACTGGCATGAGGTCACACTGGGCATGAGGTCACACGGAGCATGAGGTCACACTGTGCATGAGGTCACACTGGGCATGAGGCCACACTGAACATGAGGTCACACTGAGCATGAGGCCACACTGGGCATGAGGTCACACTGAACATGAGGCACACTGAACATGAGGTCACACTGAGCATGAGGCCACACTGAACATGAGGCACACTGAACATGAGGTCACACGGAGCATGAGGCCACACTGGGCATGAGACCACACTGGGCATGAGGCCACACTGAGCATGAGGCCACACTGTGCATGAGGTCACACTGGGCATGAGGCCACACAGGGCATGAGGTCACACTGAGCATGAGGCCACACTGAACATGAGGTCACACTGAGCATGAGACCACACTGAGCATGAGGCCACACTGGGCATGAGGCCACACTGGGCATGAGGTCACACGGGGCATGAGGTCACACAGAGCATGAGGTCACACTGGCATGAGGTCACACTGAACATGAGGTCACACTGGGCATGAGGTCACACGGAGCATGAGGTCACACTGGGCATGAGGTCACACTGGGCATGGGGTCACACTGAGCATGAGGTCACACTGAGCATGAGGTCACACGGAGCATGAGGTCACACTGGGCATGAGGTCACACGGAGCATGAGGTCACACTGAACATGAGGTCACACTGGGCATGAGGTCACACTGGGCATGAGGTCACACGGAGCAGGAGGTCACACTGGGCATGAGGTCTCACGGAGCAGGAGGTCACACTGGGCATGAGGTCACACTGAACATGAGGTCACACTGGGCATGAGGTAACACTGGGCATGAGGTCACACGGAGCATGAGGTCACACTGGGCATGAGGTCACACTGGGCATGGGGTCACACTGAACATGAGGTCACACTGGGCATGAGGTCACACTGAGCATGAGGTCACACGGAGCATGAGTTCACACTGAACATGAGGTCACACTGGGCATGTGGTCACACTGAGCATGAGGTCACACTGGGCATGAGGTCACACTGAACATGAGGTCACACTGCGCATGAGGTCACACTGGGCATGAGGTCACACGGAGCATGAGGTCACACTGGGCATGAGGTCACACTGGCATGAGGCCACACTGAACATGAGGTCACACTGAGCATGAGGCCACACTGGGCATGAGGTCACACTGAACATGAGGCACACTGAACATGAGGTCACACTGGGCATGAGGTCACACTGGGCATGAGGCCACACTGAACATGAGGTCACACTGAGCATGAGGCCACACTGAACATGAGGCGACACTGAACATGAGGTCACACGGAGCATGAGGCCACACTGGGCATGAGACCACACTGGGCATGAGGCCACACTGAGCATGAGGCCACACTGTGCATGAGGTCACACTGGGCATGAGGCCACACTGGGCATGAGGTCACACTGAGCATGAGGCCACATTGAACATGAGGTCACACTGAGCATGAGACCACACTGAGCATGAGGCCACACTGGGCATGAGGTCACACGGAGCAGGAGGTCACACTGGGCATGAGGTCACACGGAGCATGAGGTCACACTGGGCATGAGGTCCCACTGAGCATGAGGTCACACGGAGCATGAGGTCACACTGAACATGAGGTCACACTGAACATGAGGTCACACTGGGCATGAGGTCACACTGAGCATGAGGTCACACTGGGCATGAGGTCACACTGGGCATGAGGTCACACGGAGCATGAGGTCCCACTGGGCATGAGGTCACACTGGGCATGGGGTCACACTGAACATGAGGTCACACTGGGCATGAGGTCACACTGAGCATGAGGTCACACGGAGCATGAGGTCACACTGAACATGAGGTCACACTGGACATGAGGCCACACTGAGCATGAGGTCACACTGAACATGAGGTCACACTGGGCATGAGGCCACACTGAGCATGAGGTCACACTGAACATGAGGTCACACTGAGCATGAGGTCACACTGAACATTAGGTCACACTGGGCATGGGGCCACACTGGGCATGAGGCCGCACTGGGCATGAGGTCACTCTGGGCATGAGGTCACACTGAGCATGAAGTCACACTGAGCATGAGGTCACACTGGGTGTGAGGTAACACGGAGCATGAGGTCACACTGGGCATGAGGCCACACTGAGCATGAGGTCACACTGAGCATGAGGCCACACTGGGCATGAGGTCACACTGAACATGAGGTCACACTGGGCATGAGACCAGACTGAGCATGAGGCCACACTGAGCATGAAGTCACACTGAACATGAGGCCACACTGAACATGAGGCGACACTGAACATGAGGTCACACTGAGCATGAGGCCACACTGGGCATGAGACCACAGTGAGCATGAGGCCACACTGAGCATGAGGTCACACTGGGCATGAGGTCACACTGAGCATGAGGCCACAATGAGCATGAGGCCACACTGAACATGAGGTCACACTGAGCATGAGGTCACACTGAGCATGAGGCCACACTGAGCAGGAGGTCACACTGGGCATGAGGTCACACTGAGCATGAGGTCACACTGGGCATGAGGTCACACGGAGCAGGAGGTCACACTGGGCATGAGGTCACACTGAACATGAGGTCACACTGGGCATGAGGTCACACTGGGCATGAGGTCACACGGAGCATGAGGTCACACTGGGCATGAGGTCACACTGGGCATGGGGTCACACTGAACATGAGGTCACACTGGGCATGAGGTCACACTGAGCATGAGGTCACACGGAGCATGAGGACACACTGAACATGAGGTCACACTGGGCATGAGGTCACACGGAGCATGAGGTCACACTGGGCATGAGGTCACACTGAACATGAGGTCACACTGCGCATGAGGTCACACTGGGCATGAGGTCACACGGAGCATGAGGTCACACTGTGCATGAGGTCACACTGGGCATGAGGCCACACTGAACATGAGGTCACACTGAGCATGAGGCCACACTGGGCATGAGGTCACACTGAACATGAGGCGACACTGAACAACAGGTCACACTGAGCATGAGGCCACACTGAACATGAGGCGACACTGAACATGAGGTCACACGGAGCATGAGGCCAAACTGGGCATGAGACCACACTGGGCATGAGGCCACACTGAGCATGAGGCCACACTGTGCATGAGGTCACACTGGGCATGAGGCCACACAGGGCATGAGGTCACACTGAGCATGAGGCCACATTGAACATGAGGTCACACTGAGCATGAGACCACACTGAGCATGAGGCCACACTGGGCATGAGGCCGCACTGGGCATGAGGTCACACGGGGCATGAGGTCACACAGAGCAGGAGGTCACACTAGGCATGAGGTCACACTGAACATGAGGTCACACTGGGCATGAGGTCACACGGAGCATGAGGTCACACTGGGCATGAGGTCACACTGGGCATGGGGTCACACTGAACATGAGGTCACACTGGGCATGAGGTCACACTGAGCATGAGGTCACACGGAGCATGAGGTCACACGGAACATGAGGTCACACTGGGCATGATGTCACACTGGGCATGAGGTCACACGGAGCATGAGGTCACACTGGGCATGAGGTCACACTGAACGTGAGGTCACACTGGGCATGAGGTCACACTGGGCATGGGTCACACTGAACATGAGGTCACACTGGGCATGAGGTCACACTGAGCATGAGGTCACACGGAGCATGAGGTCACACTGAGCATGAGGTCACACTGGGCATGAGGCCACACTGAGCATGAGGTCACACTGAACATGAGGTCACACTGAGCATGAGGTCACACTGAACATTAGGTCACACTGGGCATGGGCCACACTGGGCATGAGGCCACACTGGGCATGAGGTCACACTGGGCATGAGGTCACACTGAGCATGAAGTCACACTGAGCATGAGGTCTCACTGGGCATGAGGTAACACGGAGCATGAGGTCACACTGGGCATGAGGCCACACTGAGCATGAGGTCACACTGAGCATGAGGCCACACTGGGCATGAGGTCACACTGAACATGAGGTCACACTGGGCATGAGGTCACACTGAGCATGAGGTCACACTGAACATGAGGTCACACTGGGCATGGGGTCACACTGAACATGAGGTCACACTGGGCATGAGGTCACACTGGGCATGAGGTCGCACTGAGCATGAGGCCGCTCTGAGCATGAGGTCACACTGGGCATGAGGTCGCGCTGGGCATGAGGTCACACTGGGCATGAGGTCACACGGAGCATGAGGTCACACTCGGCATGAGGTCACACTGGGCATGAGGTCACACTGGGCATGTGGTCACACTGGGCATGAGGTCACACTGGGCATGGAGTCACACTGAACATGAGGCCACACTGGGCATGAGGTCACACGGAGAATGAGGTCACACTGGGCATGAGGTCACACTGAACATGCGGTCACACTGGGCATGAGGTCACACTGAGCATGAGGTCACACGGAGCATGAGGTCACACTGGGCATGAGGTCAAACTGGGCATGGGGTCACACTGAACATGAGGTCACACTGGGCATGAGGCCACACTGAGCATGAGCTCACATGTAGCATGAGGGCACACTGAACATGAGGTCGCACTGGGCATGAGGTCACACTGGGCATGAGGTCACACTGAACATGAGGTCACACTGGGCATGAGGCCACACTGGGCATGAGGTCACACTGGGCATGAGGTCACACTGGGCATGAGGTCACACAGAGCATGAGGTCACACTGGGCATGAGGTCACACTGGGCATGAGGTCACACAGAGCATGAGGTCACACTGGGCATGAGGCCACACTGAGCATGAGGTCACACTGAGCATGAGGCCACACTGGGCATGAGGTCACACGGTGCATGAGGTCACACTGGGCATGAGGTCACACTGAACATGAGGTCACACGGAGCATGAGGTCACACTGGGCATGAGGTCACACTGGGCATGGGGTCACACTGAGCATGAGGTCACACGGAGCATGAGGACACACTGAACATGAGGTCACACTGGGCATGAGGTCACACGGAGCATGAGGTCACACTGGGCATGAGGTCACACTGAACATGAGGTCACACTGGCATGAGGTCACACTGGGCATGAGGTCACACGGAGCATGAGGTCACACTGTGCATGAGGTCACACTGGGCATGAGGCCACACTGAACATGAGGTCACACTGAGCATGAGGCCACACTGGGCATGAGGTCACACTGAACATGAGGCGACACTGAACAACAGGTCACACTGAGCATGAGGCCACACTGAACATGAGGCGACACTGAACATGAGGTCACACGGAGCATGAGGCCAAACTGGGCATGAGACCACACTGGGCATGAGGCCACACTGAGCATGAGGCCACACTGTGCATGAGGTCACACTGGGCATGAGGCCACACAGGGCATGAGGTCACACTGAGCATGAGGCCACACTGAACATGAGGTCACACTGAGCATGAGACCACACTGAGCATGAGGCCACACTGGGCATGAGGCCACACTGGGCATGAGGTCACACGGGGCATGAGGTCACACTGAGCAGGAGGTCACACTGGGCATGAGGTCACACTGAACATGAGGTCACACTGGGCATGAGGTCACACGGAGCATGAGGTCACACTGGGCATGAGGTCACACTGGGCATGGGGTCACACTGAACATGAGGTCACACTGGGCATGAGGTCACACTGAGCATGAGGTCACACGGAGCATGAGGTCACACGGAACATGAGGTCACACTGGGCATGATGTCACACTGGGCATGAGGTCACACGGAGCATGAGGTCACACTGGGCATGAGGTCACACTGAACGTGAGGTCACACTGGGCATGAGGTCACACTGGGCATGGGGTCACACTGAGCATGAGGTCACACTGGGCATGAGGTCACACTGAGCATGAGGTCACACGGAGCATGAGGTCACACTGAACATGAGGTCACACTGGGCATGAGGCCACACTGAGCATGAGGTCACACTGAACATGAGGTCACACTGAGCATGAGGTCACACTGAACATTAGGTCACACTGGGCATGGGGTCACACTGGGCATGAGGTCACACTGGGCATGAGGTCACACTGGGCATGAGGTCACACTGAGCATGAGGTCACACTGAGCATGAGGTCTCACTGGGCATGAGGTCACACGGAGCATGAGGTCACACTGGGCATGAGGCCACACAGAGCATGAGGTCACACTGAGCATGAGGCCACACTGGGCATGAGGTCACACTGAACATGAGGTCACACTGGGCATGAGGTCACACTGAGCATGAGGTCACACTGAGCATGAGGTCACACTGGGCATGGGGTCACACTGAACATGAGGTCACACTGGGCATGAGGTCACACTGGGCATGAGGCCGCACTGAGCATGAGGCCGCTCTGAGCATGAGGTCACACTGGGCATGAGGTCGCGCTGGGCATGAGGTCACACTGGGCATGAGGTCACACGGAGCATGAGGTCACACTCGGCATGAGGTCACACTGGGCATGAGGTCACACTGGGCATGTGGTCACACTGGGCATGAGGTCACACTGGGCATGGAGTCACACTGAACATGAGGCCACACTGGGCATGAGGTCACACGGAGAATGAGGTCACACTGGGCATGAGGTCACACTGAACATGCGGTCACACTGGGCATGAGGTCACACTGAGCATGAGGTCACACGGAGCATGAGGTCACACTGGGCATGAGGTCACACTGGACATGAGGTCACACTGAACATGAGGCACACTGAACATGAGGTCACACTGAGCATGAGGTCACACTGAACATGAGGCACACTGAACATGAGGTCACACGGAGCATGAGGCCACACTGGGCATGAGGTCACACTGAACATGAGGCACACTGAACATGAGGTCACACTGAGCATGAGGTCACACTGAACATGAGGCACACTGAACATGAGGTCACACGGAGCATGAGGCCACACTGGGCATGAGGTCACACTGGGCATGAGGCCACACTGAGCATGAGGCCACACTGTGCATGAGGTCACACTGGGCATGAGGCCACACAGGGCATGAGGTCACACTGAGCATGAGGCCACACTGAACATGAGGTCACACTGAGCATGAGACCACACTGAGCATGAGGCCACACTGGGCATGAGGCCACACTGGGCATGAGGTCACACGGGGCATGAGGTCACACTGAGCAGGAGGTCACACTGGGCATGAGGTCACACTGAACATGAGGTCACACTGGGCATGAGGTCACACGGAGCATGAGGTCACACTGGGCATGAGGTCACACTGGGCATGGGGTCACACTGAGCATGAGGTCACACTGAGCATGAGGTCACACGGAGCATGAGGTCACACTGGGCATGAGGTCACACGGAGCATGAGGTCACACTGAACATGAGGTCACACTGGGCATGAGGTCACACTGGGCATGAGGTCACACGGAGCAGGAGGTCACACTGGGCATGAGGTCTCACGGAGCAGGAGGTCACACTGGGCATGAGGTCACACTGAACATGAGGTCACACTGGGCATGAGGTAACACTGGGCATGAGGTCACACGGAGCATGAGGTCACACTGGGCATGAGGTCACACTGGGCATGGGGTCACACTGAACATGAGGTCACACTGGGCATGAGGTCACACTGAGCATGAGGTCACACGGAGCATGAGTTCACACTGAACATGAGGTCACACTGGGCATGTGGTCACACGGAGCATGAGGTCACACTGGGCATGAGGTCACACTGAACATGAGGTCACACTGCGCATGAGGTCACACTGGGCATGAGGTCACACGGAGCATGAGGTCACACTGGGCATGAGGTCACACTGGGCATGAGGCCACACTGAACATGAGGTCACACTGAGCATGAGGCCACACTGGGCATGAGGTCACACTGAACATGAGGCACACTGAACATGAGGTCACACTGGGCATGAGGTCACACTGGGCATGAGGCCACACTGAACATGAGGTCACACTGAGCATGAGGCCACACTGAACATGAGGCGACACTGAACATGAGGTCACACGGAGCATGAGGCCACACTGGGCATGAGGCCACACTGGGCATGAGGCCACACTGAGCATGAGGCCACACTGTGCATGAGGTCACACTGGGCATGAGGCCACACTGGGCATGAGGTCACACTGAGCATGAGGCCACACTGAACATGAGGTCACACTGAGCATGAGTCACACTGAGCATGAGGCCACACTGGGCATGAGGTCACACGGAGCAGGAGGTCACACTGGGCATGAGGTCACACGGAGCATGAGGTCACACTGGGCATGAGGTCCCACTGAGCATGAGGTCACACGGAGCATGAGGTCACACTGAACATGAGGTCACACTGAACATGAGGTCACACTGGGCATGAGGTCACACTGAGCATGAGGTCACACTGGGCATGAGGTCACACTGGGCATGAGGTCACACGGAGCATGAGGTCCCACTGGGCATGAGGTCACACTGGGCATGGGGTCACACTGACCATGAGGTCACACTGGGCATGAGGTCACACTGAGCATGAGGTCACACGGAGCATGAGGTCACACTGAACATGAGGTCACACTGGACATGAGGCCACACTGAGCATGAGGTCACACTGAACATGAGGTCACACTGGGCATGAGGCCACACTGAGCATGAGGTCACACTGAACATGAGGTCACACTGAGCATGAGGTCACACTGAACATGAGGTCACACTGGGCATGGGGCCACACTGGGCATGAGGCCACACTGGGCATGAGGTCACTCTGGGCATGAGGTCACACTGAGCATGAAGTCACACTGAGCATGAGGTCACACTGGGTGTGAGGTAACACGGAGCATGAGGTCACACTGGGCATGAGGCCACACTGAGCATGAGGTCACACTGAGCATGAGGCCACACTGGGCATGAGGTCACACTGAACATGAGGTCACACTGGGCATGAGACCAGACTGAGCATGAGGCCACACTGAGCATGAAGTCACACTGAACATGAGGCCACACTGAACATGAGGCGACACTGAACATGAGGTCACACTGAGCATGAGGCCACACTGGGCATGAGACCACAGTGAGCATGAGGCCACACTGAGCATGAGGTCACACTGGGCATGAGGTCACACTGAGCATGAGGCCACAATGAGCATGAGGCCACACTGAACATGAGGTCACACTGAGCATGAGGTCACACTGAGCATGAGGCCACACTGAACATGAGGTCACACTGGGCATGAGGTCACACTGAGCATGAGGTCACACTGGGCATGAGGTCACACGGAGCAGGAGGTCACACTGGGCATGAGGTCACACTGAACATGAGGTCACACTGGGCATGAGGTCACACTGGGCATGAGGTCACACGGAGCATGAGGTCACACTGGGCATGAGGTCACACTGGGCATGGGGTCACACTGAACATGAGGTCACACTGGGCATGAGGTCACACTGAGCATGAGGTCACACGGAGCATGAGGACACACTGAACATGAGGTCACACTGGGCATGAGGTCACACGGAGCATGAGGTCACACTGGGCATGAGGTCACACTGAACATGAGGTCACACTGCGCATGAGGTCACACTGGGCATGAGGTCACACGGAGCATGAGGTCACACTGTGCATGAGGTCACACTGGGCATGAGGACACACTGAACATGAGGTCACACTGAGCATGAGGCCACACTGGGCATGAGGTCACACTGAACATGAGGCGACACTGAACATCAGGTCACACTGAGCATGAGGCCACACTGAACATGAGGCGACACTGAACATGAGGTCACACGGAGCATGAGGCCAAACTGGGCATGAGACCACACTGGGCATGAGGCCACACTGAGCATGAGGCCACACTGTGCATGAGGTCACACTGGGCATGAGGCCACACAGGGCATGAGGTCACACTGAGCATGAGGCCACATTGAACATGAGGTCACACTGAGCATGAGACCACACTGAGCATGAGGCCACACTGGGCATGAGGCCGCACTGGGCATGAGGTCACACGGGGCATGAGGTCACACAGAGCAGGAGGTCACACTAGGCATGAGGTCACACTGAACATGAGGTCACACTGGGCATGAGGTCACACGGAGCATGAGGTCACACTGGGCATGAGGTCACACTGGGCATGGGGTCACACTGAACATGAGGTCACACTGGGCATGAGGTCACACTGAGCATGAGGTCACACGGAGCATGAGGTCACACGGAACATGAGGTCACACTGGGCATGATGTCACACTGGGCATGAGGTCACACGGAGCATGAGGTCACACTGGGCATGAGGTCACACTGAACGTGAGGTCACACTGGGCATGAGGTCACACTGGGCATGGGGTCACACTGAACATGAGGTCACACTGGGCATGAGGTCACACTGAGCATGAGGTCACACGGAGCATGAGGTCACACTGAGCATGAGGTCACACTGGGCATGAGGCCACACTGAGCATGAGGTCACACTGAACATGAGGTCACACTGAGCATGAGGTCACACTGAACATTAGGTCACACTGGGCATGAGGCCACACTGGGCATGAGGCCACACTGGGCATGAGGTCACACTGGGCATGAGGTCACACTGAGCATGAAGTCACACTGAGCATGAGGTCTCACTGGGCATGAGGTCACACGGAGCATGAGGTCACACTGGGCATGAGGCCACACTGAGCATGAGGTCACACTGAGCATGAGGCCACACTGGGCATGAGGTCACACTGAACATGAGGTCACACTGGGCATGAGGTCACACTGAGCATGAGGTCACACTGAACATGAGGTCACACTGGGCATGGGGTCACACTGAACATGAGGTCACACTGGGCATGAGGTCACACTGGGCATGAGGTCGCACTGAGCATGAGGCCGCTCTGAGCATGAGGTCACACTGGGCATGAGGTCGCGCTGGGCATGAGGTCACACTGGGCATGAGGTCACACGGAGCATGAGGTCACACTGGGCATGAGGTCACACTGGGCATGAGGTCACACTGGGCATGTGGTCACACTGGGCATGAGGTCACACTGGGCATGAGGTCACACTGAGCATGAGGCCACACTGGGCATGAGGTCACACGGAGAATGAGGTCACACTGGGCATGAGGTCACACTGAACATGCGGTCACACTGGGCATGAGGTCACACTGAGCATGAGGTCACACGGAGCATGAGGTCACACTGGGCATGAGGTCAAACTGGGCATGGGGTCACACTGAACATGAGGTCACACTGGGCATGAGGCCACACTGAGCATGAGCTCACATGTAGCATGAGGGCACACTGAACATGAGGTCGCACTGGGCATGAGGTCACACTGGGCATGAGGTCACACTGAACATGAGGTCACACTGGGCATGAGGTCACACTGGGCATGAGGCCGCACTGGGCATGAGGTCACACTGGGCATGAGGTCACACAGAGCATGAGGTCACACTGGGCATGAGGTCACACTGGGCATGAGGTCACACAGAGCATGAGGTCACACTGGGCATGAGGCCACACTGAGCATGAGGTCACACTGAGCATGAGGCCACACTGGGCATGAGGTCACACGGTGCATGAGGTCACACTGGGCATGAGGTCACACTGAACATGAGGTCACACGGAGCATGAGGTCACACTGGGCATGAGGTCACACTGGGCATGAGGTCACACTGATCATGAGGTCACACGGAGCATGAGGACACACTGAACATGAGGTCACACTGGGCATGAGGTCACACGGAGCATGAGGTCACACTGGGCATGAGGTCACACTGAACATGAGGTCACACTGCGCATGAGGTCACACTGGGCATGAGGTCACACGGAGCATGAGGTCACACTGTGCATGAGGTCACACTGGGCATGAGGCCACACTGAACATGAGGTCACACTGAGCATGAGGCCACACTGGGCATGAGGTCACACTGAACATGAGGCGACACTGAACAACAGGTCACACTGAGCATGAGGCCACACTGAACATGAGGCGACACTGAACATGAGGTCACACGGAGCATGAGGCCAAACTGGGCATGAGACCACACTGGGCATGAGGCCACACTGAGCATGAGGCCACACTGTGCATGAGGTCACACTGGGCATGAGGCCACACAGGGCATGAGGTCACACTGAGCATGAGGCCACACTGAACATGAGGTCACACTGAGCATGAGACCACACTGAGCATGAGGCCACACTGGGCATGAGGCCACACTGGGCATGAGGTCACACGGGGCATGAGGTCACACTGAGCAGGAGGTCACACTGGGCATGAGGTCACACTGAACATGAGGTCACACTGGGCATGAGGTCACACGGAGCATGAGGTCACACTGGGCATGAGGTCACACTGGGCATGGGGTCACACTGAGCATGAGGTCACACTGGGCATGAGGTCACACTGAGCATGAGGTCACACGGAGCATGAGGTCACACGGAACATGAGGTCACACTGGGCATGATGTCACACTGGGCATGAGGTCACACGGAGCAGGAGGTCACACTGGGCATGAGGTCACACGGAGCATGAGGTCACACTGGGCATGAGGTCACACTGAGCATGAGGTCACACGGAGCATGAGGTCACACTGAACATGAGGTCACACTGGGCATGAGGTCACACTGGGCATGAGGTCACACTGAACATGAGGTCACACTGGGCATGAGGTCACACTGGGCATGAGGTCACACGGAGCATGAGGTCACACTGGGCATGAGGTCACACTGAACGTGAGGTCACACTGGGCATGAGGTCACACTGGGCATGGGGTCACACTGAACATGAGGTCACACTGGGCATGAGGTCACACTGAGCATGAGGTCACACGGAGCATGAGGTCACACTGAACATGAGGTCACACTGGGCATGAGGCCACACTGAGCATGAGGTCACACTGAACATGAGGTCACACTGAGCATGAGGTCACACTGAACATTAGGTCACACTGGGCATGAGGCCACACTGGGCATGAGGCCACACTGGGCATGAGGTCACACTGGGCATGAGGTCACACTGAGCATGAGTCACACTGAGCATGAGGTCTCACTGGGTGTGAGGTAACACGGAGCATGAGGTCACACTGGGCATGAGGCCACACAGAGCATGAGGTCACACTGAGCATGAGGCCACACTGGGCATGAGGTCACACTGAACATGAGGTCACACTGGGCATGAGGTCACACTGAGCATGAGGTCACACTGAACATGAGGTCACACTGGGCATGGGGTCACACTGAACATGAGGTCACACTGGGCATGAGGTCACACTGGGCATGAGGCCGCACTGAGCATGAGGCCGCTCTGAGCATGAGGTCACACTGGGCATGAGGTCGCGCTGGGCATGAGGTCACACTGGGCATGAGGTCACACGGAGCATGAGGTCACACTCGGCATGAGGTCACACTGGGCATGGGGTCACACTGGGCATGTGGTCACACTGGGCATGAGGTCACACTGGGCATGGAGTCACACTGAACATGAGGCCACACTGGGCATGAGGTCACACGGAGAATGAGGTCACACTGGGCATGAGGTCACACTGAACATGCGGTCACACTGGGCATGAGGTCACACTGAGCATGAGGTCACACGGAGCATGAGGTCACACTGGGCATGAGGTCAAACTGGGCATGGGGTCACACTGAACATGAGGTCACACTGGGCATGAGGCCACACTGAGCATGAGCTCACACTGAGCATGAGGGCACACTGAACATGAGGTCGCACTGGGCATGAGGTCACACTGGGCATGAGGTCACACTGAACATGAGGTCACACTGGGCATGAGGCCACACTGGGCATGAGGCCACACTGGGCATGAGGTCACACTGGGCATGAGGTCACACAGAGCATGAGGTCACACTGGGCATGAGGTCACACTGGGCATGAGGTCACACAGAGCATGAGGTCACACTGGCATGAGGCCACACTGAGCATGAGGTCACACTGAGCATGAGGCCACACTGGGCATGAGGTCACACGGTGCATGAGGTCACACTGGGCATGAGGTCACACTGAACATGAGGTCACACGGAGCATGAGGTCACACTGGGCATGAGGTCACACTGGGCATGAGGTCACACTGAGCATGAGGTCACACGGAGCATGAGGTCACACTGGGCATGAGGTCACACTGAGCATGAGGTCACACTGGAGCATGAGGTCACACTGAACATGAGGTCACACTGGGCATGAGGTCACACTGGGCATGAGGTCACACTGAGCATGAGGTCACACTGAAAATGAGGTCACACTGAGCATGAGGTCACACTGGCATGAGGTCACACTGAACATGAGGTCACACTGGGCATGAGGTCACAAGGAGCATGAGGTCACACTGGGCATGAGGTCACACTGAACATGAGGTCACACTGCGCATGAGGTCACACTGGGCATGAGGTCACACGGAGCATGAGGTCACACTGAGCATGAGGTCACACTGCGCATGAGGTCACACTGGGCATGAGGTCACACGGAGCATGAGGTCACACTGTGCATGAGGTCACACTGGGCATGAGGTCACACTGAACATGAGGCGACACTGAACAAGAGGTCACACTGAGCATGAGGCCACACTGAACATGAGGCGACACTGAACATGAGGTCACATGGAGCATGAGGCCACACTGGGCAAGAGACCACACTGGGCATGAGGCCACACGGAGCATGAGGCCACACTGTGCATGAGGTCACACTGGGCATGAGGCCACACTGGGCATGAGGTCACACTGAGCATGAGGCCACACTGAACATGAGGTCACACTGAGCATGAGACCACACTGAGCATGAGGCCACACTGGGCATGAGGCCGAACTGGGCATGAGGTCACACTGGGCATGAGGTCACACTGAGCAGGAGGTCACACTGGGCATGAGGTCACACTGAACATGAGGTCACACTGGGCATGAGGTCACACTGGGCATGAGGTCACACGGAGCATGAGGTCACACTGGGCATGAGGTCACACTGGGCATGGGTCACACTGAACATGAGGTCACACTGGGCATGAGGTCAAACTGAGCATGAGGTCACACGGAGCATGAGGTCACACTGAGCATGAGGTCACACTGGGCATGAGGTCACACTGAGCATGAGGTCACACTGAACATGAGGTCACACTGGGCATGAGGCCACACTGAGAATGAGGTCACACTGAACATGAGGTCACACTGGGCATGAGGTCACACTGAGCATGAGGTCACACTGGGCATGAGGTCACACTGAGCATGAGGTCACACTGACATGAGGTCACACTGGGCATGAGGTCACACGGAGCATGAGGTCACACTGGGCATGAGGTCACACTGAACATGAGGTCACACTGCGCATGAGGTCACACTGGGCATGAGGTCACACTGAGCATGAGGCCACAGTGAGCATGAGGGCACACTGGGCATGAGGTCACACTGAACATGAGGTCACACTGGGCATGAGGTCACACTACGCATGAGGTCACACTGAGCATGAGGTCACACTGGGCATGAGTTCACACTGGGCATGAGGTCACACTGAACATAAGGTCACACTGGGCATGAGGTCACACTGGGCATGAGGTCACAGGGAGCATGAGGTCACACTGAACATGAGGTCACACTGGGCATGAGGTCACACTGAGCATGAGGCCACACTGAACATGAGGTCACACTGAGCATGAGGCCACACTGGGCATGAGGCCGCACTGGGCATGAGGTCACACTGGGCATGAGGTCACAATGGGCATGAGGTCACACTGGGCATGAGGCCTCACTGAGCATGAGGTCACACTGAGCATGAGGCCACACTGGGCATGAGGTCACACGGAGCATGAGGTCACACTGGGCATGAGGTCACACTGAACATGAGGTCACACTGGGCATGAGGTCACACTACGCATGAGGTCACACTGAGCATGAGGTCACACTGGGCATGAGTTCACATTGGGCATGAGGTCACACTGACATGAGGTCACACTGAGCATGAGGTCACACTGGGCATGAGGTCACACTGGGCATGAGGCCACACTGAGCATGAGGTCACACGGAACATGAGGTGACACTGAGCATGAGGTCTCACTGAACATGAGGTCACACTGGGCATGAGGTCACACTGGGCATGAGGCCACACTGGGCATGAGGTCACACTGGGCATGAGGTCACACTGAGCATGAGGTCACACTGGGCATGAGGTCACACTGAGCATGAGGCCACAGTGAGCATGAGGTCACACTGAACATGAGGTCACACTGTGCATGAGGTCACACGGAGCATGAGGTCACACTGGGCATGAGGTCACACTGGGCATGAGGTCACAGGGAGCATGAGGTCACACTGAACATGAGGTCACACTGGGCATGAGGTCACACTGAGCATGAGGCCACACTGAACATGAGGTCACACTGAGCATGAGGCCACACTGGGCATGAGGCCACAATGGGCATGAGGTCACACTGGGCATGAGGTCACAATGGGCATGAGGTCACACTGGGCATGAGGTCACACTGAGCATGAGGTCACGCTGAGCATGAGGCCACACTGGGCATGAGGTCACACAGAGCATGAGGTCACACTGGGCATGAGGTCACACTGAACATGAGGTCACACTGGGCATGAGGTCACACTACGTATGAGGTCACACTGAGCATGAGGTCACACTGGGCATGAGTTCACATTGGGCATGGGGTCACACTGGGCATGAGGCCACACTGAGCATGAGGTCACACGGAACATGAGGTCACACTGAGCATGAGGTCACACTGAACATGAGGTCACACTGGGCATGTGGTCACACTGGGCATGAGGCCACACTGGGCATGAGGTCACACTGGGCATGAGGTCACACTGTGCATGAGGTCACACTGGGCATGAGGTCACACTGAGCATGAGGCCACAGTGAGCATGAGGTCACACTGAACATGAGGTCACACTGTGCATGAGGTCACACGGAGCATGAGGTCACACTGGGCATGAGGTCACACTGGGCATGAGGTCACAGGGAGCATGAGGTCACACTGAACATGAGGTCACACTGGGCGTGAGGTCACACTGGGCATGAGGCCACACTGAGCATGAGGTCACACTGAGCATGAGGTCACACTGAACATGAGGTCACACTGAGCATGAGGCCACACTGGGCATGAGGCCGCAATGGGCATGAGGTCACACTGGGCATGAGGTCACACTGAGCATGAGGTCACACTGGGCATGAGGCCACACTGAGCATGAGGTCACACTGAGCATGAGGCCACACTGGGCATGAGGTCACACGGAGCATGAGGTCACACTGGGCATGAGGTCACACTGAACATGAGGTCACACTGGGCATGAGGTCACACTACGCATGAGGTCACACTGAGCATGAGGTCACACTGGGCATGAGGTCACAGTGGGCATGGGGGTCACACTGAACATAAGGTCACACTGGGCATGAGGTCACACTGAGCATGAGGTCACACGGAGCATGAGGTCACACTGACATGAGGTCACACTGGGCATGAGGTCACACTGGGCATGAGGCACACTGAGCATGAGGTCACACGGAACATGAGGTCACACTGAGCATGAGGTCACACTGAACATGTGGTCACACTGGGCATGAGGTCACACTGGGCATGAGGCACACTGGGCATGAGGTCACACTGGGCATGAGGTCACACTGAGCATGAGGTCACACTGGGCATGAGGCCACACTGAGCATGAGGTCACACTGGGCATGAGGTCACACGGAGCATGAGGTCACACGGAGCATGACGTCACACTGAACATGAGGTCACACTGGGCATGAGGTCACACTGGGCATGAGGCCACACTGAGCATGAGGCCACACTGAACATGAGGTCACACTGAGCATGAGGTCACACTGAACATGAGGTCACACTGGGCATGAGGTCAAACTGGGCATGAGGTCTCTCTGCGCATGAGGCCACACTGAGGATGTGGCCGCACTGGGCATGAGGCCACACTGGGCATGAGGTCACACTGGGCATGAGGTCACACTGAGCATGAGGTCACACTGGGCATGAGGTCACACGGAGCAGGAGGTCACACTGGGCATGAGGTCACACTGAACATGTGGTCACACTGGGCATGAGGTCACACTGGGCATGAGGTCACACGGAGCATGAGGTCACACGGAGCATGAGGTCACACTGGGCATGAGGTCACACGGAGCATGAGGTCACACTGGGCATGAGGTCACACTGGGCATGAGGCCACACTGAGCATGTGGCCGCACTGGGCATGAGGTCACACTGAACATGAGGCACACTGAACATGAGGTCACACTGAGCATGAGGCCACACTGGGCATGAGGTCACACTGAACATGAGGCACACTGAACATGAGGTCACACTGAGCATGAGGCCACACTGAACATGAGGCACACTGAACATGAGGTCACACGGAGCATGAGGCCACACTGGGCATGAGACCACACTGGGCATGAGGCCACACTGAGCATGAGGGCACACTGTGCATGAGGTCACACTGGGCATGAGGCCACACTGCGCATGAGGTCACACTGAGCATGAGGCCACACTGGGCATGAGGCCACACTGGCATGAGGCCACACTGGGCATGAGGTCACACTGGGCATGAGGTCACACGGAGCATGAGGTCACACTGGGCATGAGGTCACACTGGGCATGGGGTCACACTGAACATGAGGTCACACTGGGCATGAGGTCACACTGAGCATGAGGTCACACGGAGCATGAGGTCACACTGAAAATGAGGTCACACTGGGCATGAGGTCACACTGGCATGAGGTCACACGGAGCATGAGGTCACACTGGGCATGAGGTCACACTGAACATGAGGTCACACTGGCATGAGGTCACACTGGGCATGAGGTCACACGGAGCATAAGGTCACACTGGGCATGAGGTCACACTGAGCATGAGGTCACACGGAGCATGAGGTCACACTGGGCATGAGGTCACACTGAACATGAGGTCACACTGGGCATGAGGTCACACTGGGCATGGGGTCACACTGAACATGAGGTCACACTGGGCATGAGGTCACACTGAGCATGAGGTCACACGGAGCATGAGGTCACACTGAACATGAGGTCACACTGGGCATGAGGCCACCCTGAGCATGAGGTCACACTGAACATGAGGTCACACTGGGCATGAGGCCACACAGAGCATGAGGTCACACTGGGCATGAGGTCACACTGGGCATGAGGTCACACTGGGCATGAGGTCACACGGAGCATGAGGTCACACTGGCATGAGGTCACACTGGGCATGAGGTCACACTGGGCATGTGGTCACACTGGACATGAGGTCACACTGGGCATGAGGTCACACTGAACATGCGGTCACACTGGGCATGAGGTCACACGGAGCATGAGGTCACACTGGGCATGAGGTCACACTGAACATGCGGTCACACTGGGCATGAGGTCACACTGAGCATGAGGTCACACGGAGCATGAGGTCACACTGGGCATGAGGTCAAACTGGGCATGGGGTCACACTGAACATGAGGTCACACTGGGCATGAGGTCACACTGAGCATGAGGTCACACGAGCATGAGGCCACACTGAGCATGAGGTCACACTGAACATGAGGTCACACTGAGCATGAGGTCACACTGAACATGAGGTCACTCTGAGCATGAGGCCACACTGGGCATGAGGCCGCTCTGGGCATGAGGTCACACTGGGCATGAGGTCACACTGAGCATGAGGTCACACGGAGCATGAGGTCACACAGGGCATGAGGCCACACTGAGCATGAGGTCACACTGGGCATGAGGTCACACTGAGCATGAGGTCACACTGGGCATGAGGTCACACTGGAGCATGAGGTCACACTGGGCATGATGTCACACTGATCTTGAGGTCACACTGGGCATGAGGTCACACTGAGCATGAGGTCACACTGGGCATGAGGTCACACTGAGCATGAGGTCACACCGAGCATGAGGTCACACTGGGCATGTGGTCACACGGAGCATGAGGTCACACTGGGCATGAGGTCACACGGAGCATGAGGTCACACGGAGCATGAGGTCACACTGGGCATGAGGTCACACTGAACATGAGGTCACACTGGCATGAGGTCACACTGGGCATGAGGTCACACGGAGCATGAGGTCACACTGGGCATGAGGTCACACTGGGCATGAGGCCACACTGAACATGAGGTCACACTGAGCATGAGGCCACACTGGGCATGAGGTCACACTGAACATGAGGCGACACTGAACATGAGGTCACACTGAGCATGAGGCCACACTGAACATGAGGCACACTGAACATGAGGTCACACGGAGCATGAGGCCACACTGGGCATGAGACACACTGGGCATGAGGCCACACTGAGCATGAGGTCACACTGTGCATGAGGTCACACTGGGCATGAGGTCACACTGGGCATGAGGTCACACGGAGCATGAGGTCACACGGAGCATGACGTCACACTGAACATGAGGTCACACTGGGCATGAGGTCACACTGGGCATGAGGCCACACTGAGCATGAGGCCACACTGAACATGAGGTCACACTGAGCATGAGGTCACACTGAACATGAGGTCACACTGGGCATGAGGTCACACTGGGCATGAGGTCACTCTGCGCATGAGGCCACACTGAGGATGTGGCCGCACTGGGCATGAGGTCACACTGGGCATGAGGTCACACTGGGCATGAGGTCACACTGAGCATGAGGTCACACTGGGCATGAGGTCACACGGAGCAGGAGGTCACACTGGGCATGAGGTCACACTGACATGAGGTCACACTGGGCATGAGGTCACACTGGGCATGAGGTCACACGGAGCATGAGGTCACACGGAGCATGAGGTCACACTGGGCATGAGGTCACACGGAGCATGAGGTCACACTGGGCATGAGGTCACACTGGGCATGAGGCCACACTGAGCATGTGGCCGCACTGGGCATGAGGTCACACTGAACATGAGGCACACTGAACATGAGGTCACACTGAGCATGAGGCCACACTGGGCCTGAGGTCACACTGAACATGAGGCACACTGAACATGAGGTCACACTGAGCATGAGGCCACACTGAGCATGAGGCGACACTGAACATGAGGTCACACGGAGCATGAGGCCACACTGGGCATGAGGCCACACTGGGCATGAGGCCACACTGAGCATGAGGGCACACTGTGCATGAGGTCACACTGGGCATGAGGCCACACTGCGCATGAGGTCACACTGAGCATGAGGTCACACTGGGCATGAGGCCACACTGGGCATGAGGTCACACTGGGCATGAGGTCACACTGGGCATGAGGTCACACGGAGCATGAGGTCACACTGGGCACGAGGTCACACTGGGCATGGGGTCACACTGAACATGAGGTCACACTGGGCATGAGGTCACACTGAGCATGAGGTCACACGGAGCATGAGGTCACACTGACATGAGGTCACACTGGGCATGAGGTCACACTGGGCATGAGGTCACACGGAGCATGAGGTCACACTGGGCATGAGGTCACACGGAGCATAAGGTCACACTGGGCATGAGGTCACACTGAGCATGAGGTCACACGGAGCACGAGGTCACACTGGGCATGGGGTCACACTGAACATGAGGTCACACTGGGCATGAGGTCACACTGAGCATGAGGTCACACGGAGCATGAGGTCACACTGGGCATGAGGGCACACTGAACATGAGGTCACACTGAGCATGAGGCCACACTGAACATGAGGCACACTGAACATGAGGTCACACGGAGCATGAGGTCACACTGGGCATGAGGTCACACTGGGCATGAGGTCACACTGAGCATGAGGGCACACTGGGCATGAGGTCACACTGGGCATGAGGCCACACTGCGCATGAGGTCACACTGAGCATGAGGTCACACTGGGCATGAGGTCACACTGGGCATGAGGTCACACTGGGCATGAGGTCACACTGGGCATGAGGTCACACGGAGCATGAGGTCACACTGGGCACGAGGTCACACTGGGCATGGGGTCACACTGAACATGAGGTCACACTGGGCATGAGGTCACACTGAGCATGAGGTCACACGGAGCATGAGGTCACACTGAAAATGAGGTCACACTGGGCATGAGGTCACACTGGGCATGAGGTCACACGGAGCATGAGGTCACACTGGGCATGAGGTCACACTGGCATGAGGTCACACGGAGCATAAGGTCACACTGGGCATGAGGTCACACTGAGCATGAGGTCACACGGAGCATGAGGTCACACTGGGCATGAGGTCACACTGGCATGAGGTCACACTGGGCATGAGGTCACACTGGGCATGAGGTCACACTGAACATGAGGTCACACTGGGAATGAGGTCACACTGAGCATGAGGTCACACGGAGCATGAGGTCACACTGAACATGAGGTCACACTGGGCATGAGGCCACCCTGAGCATGAGGTCACACTGACATGAGGTCACACTGGGCATGAGGCACACTGAGCATGAGGTCACACTGGGCATGAGGTCACACTGGGCATGAGGTCACACTGGGCATGAGGTCACACGGAGCATGAGGTCACACTGGGCATGAGGTCACACTTGGCATGAGGTCACACTGGGCATGTGGTCACACTGGGCATGAGGTCACACTGGGCATGAGGTCACACTGAACATGCGGCCACACTGGGCATGAGGTCACACGGAGCATGAGGTCACACTGGGCATGAGGTCACACTGAACATGCGGTCACACTGGGCATGAGGTCACACTGAGCATGAGGTCACACGGAGCATGAGGTCACACTGGGCATGAGGTCAAACTGGGCATGGGGTCACACTGAACATGAGGTCACACTGGGCATGAGGTCACACTGAGCATGAGGTCACACTGGCATGAGGTCACACTGAGCATGAGGTCACACTGGGCATGAGGTCACACTGAGCATGAGGTCACACTGAACATGAGGTCACTCTGAGCATGAGGCCACACTGGGCATGAGGCCGCTCTGGGCATGAGGTCACACTGGGCATGGGGTCACACTGAACATGCGGCCACACTGGGCATGAGGTCACACGGAGCATGAGGTCACACTGGGCATGAGGTCACACTGAACATGCGGTCACACTGGGCATGAGGTCACACTGAGCATGAGGTCACACGGAGCATGAGGTCACACTGGGCATGAGGTCAAACTGGGCATGGGGTCACACTGAACATGAGGTCACACTGGGCATGAGGTCACACTGAGCATGAGGTCACACGAGCATGAGGCCACACTGAGCATGAGGTCACACTGAACATGAGGTCACACTGAGCATGAGGTCACACTGAACATGAGGTCACTCTGAGCATGAGGCCACACTGGGCATGAGGCCGCTCTGGGCATGAGGTCACACTGGGCATGAGGTCACACTGAGCATGAGGTCACACGGAGCATGAGGTCACACAGGGCATGAGGTCACACTGAGCATGAGGTCACACTGGGCATGAGGTCACACTGAGCATGAGGTCACACTGGGCATGAGGGGACATGGAGCATGAGGTCACACTGGGCATGATGTCACACTGATCTTGAGGTCACACTGGGCATGAGGTCACACTGAGCATGAGGTCACACTGGGCATGAGGTCACACTGAGCATGAGGTCACACTGGGCATGTGGCCACACTGGGCATGTGGTCACACGGAGCATGAGGTCACACTGGGCATGAGGTCACACGGAGCATGAGGTCACACGGAGCATGAGGTCACACTGGGCATGAGGTCACACTGAACATGAGGTCACACTGCGCATGAGGTCACACTGGGCATGAGGTCACACGGAGCATGAGGTCACACTGGGCATGAGGTCACACTGGGCATGAGGCCACACTGAACATGAGGTCACACTGAGCATGAGGCCACACTGGGCATGAGGTCACACTGAACATGAGGCGACACTGAACATGAGGTCACACTGAGCATGAGGCCACACTGAACATGAGGCGACACTGAACATGAGGTCACACGGAGCATGAGGCCACACTGGGCATGAGACCACACTGGTCATGAGGCCACACTGAGCATGAGGCCACACTGTGCATGAGGTCACACTGGGCATGAGGCCACACTGGGCATGAGGTCACACTGAGCATGAGGCCACATTGAACATGAGGTCACACTGATCATGAGACCACACTGAGCATGAGGCCACACTGGGCATGAGGCCACACTGGGCATGAGGTCACACTGGGCAGAAGGTCACACTGGGCATGAGGTCACACTGAGCATGAGGTCACACGGAGCATGAGGTCACACTGGGCATGAGGTCACACTGAACATGAGGTCACACTGGCATGAGGTCACACGGAGCATGAGGTCACACTGGCATGAGGTCACACTGGGCATGAGGTCACACTGAACATGAGGTCACACTGGGCATGAGGTCACACTGAGCATGAGCTCACACTGGGCATGAGGTCACACTGACATGAGGTCACACTGGGCATGAGGTCACACTGGGCATGAGGTCACACTGAACATGAGGTCACACTGGGCAGGAGGTCACACTGGGCATGAGGTCACACTGGGCATGAGGTCACACTGGGCATGAGGTCACACTGAGCATGTGGTCACACTGGGCATGAGGTCACACTGAGCATGAGGTCACTCTGAGCATGAGGCCACACTGGGCATGAGGTCACACGGAGCATGAGGTCACACTGGGCATGAGGTCACACTGAACATGAGGTCACACGGAGCATGAGGTCACACTGGGCATGAGGTCACACTGGGCATGGGGTCACACTGAACATGAGGTCACACTGGGCATGAAGTCACACTGAGCATGAGGTCACACGGAGCATGAGGTCACACTGAACATGAGGTCACACAGGGCATGAGGTCACACTGGGCATGAGGTCACACTGAGCATGAGGCCACACTGACATGAGGTCACACTGAGCATGAGGTCACACTGAACATGAGGTCACACTGGCATGAGGTCACACTGGGCATGAGGTCACACTGGGCATGAGGCACACTGAGCATGAGGTCACACTGGGCATGAGGTCACACTGAACATGAGGCACACTGAACATGAGGTCACACTGAGCATGAGGTCACACTGGGCAGGAGGTCACACTGGGCATGAGGTCACACTGGGCATGAGGTCACACTGAGCATGAGGTCACACTGAACATGAGGTCACACTGAGCATGAGGTCACACTGGGCATGAGGTCACACTGGGCATGAGGTCACACTGGGCATGAGGTCACACTGAGCATGAGGCCACAATGAGCATGAGGTCACACTGACATGAGGTCACACTGAACATGAGGCACACTGAACATGAGGTCACTCTGAGCATGAGGCCACACTGGGCATGAGGTCACACGGAGCATGAGGTCACACTGGGCATGAGGTCACACTGAGCATGAGGTCACACGGAGCATGAGGTCACACTGGGCATGAGGTCACACTGGGCATGAGGTCACACTGAGCATGAGGCCACAGTGAGCATGAGGGCACACTGAACATGAGGTCACACTGAGCATGAGGTCACACGGAGCATGAGGTCACACTGGGCATGTGGTCACACTGGGCATGAGGTCACACGGAGCATGAGGTCACACTGAGCATGAGGTCACACTGGGCATGAGGTCACACTGAGCATGAGGCCACACTGAGCATGAGGTCACACTGAGCATGAGGCCACTCTGGGCATGAGGCCGCAATGGGCATGAGGTCACACTGGGCATGAGGTCACACTGAGCATGAGGTCACACTGGGCATGAGGTCACACTGAGCATGAGTTCACACTGAGCATGAGGTCACACTGGGCATGAGGTCACACGGAGCATGAGGTCACACTGGGCATGAGGTCACACTGAACATGAGGTCACACTGGGCATGAGGTCACACTGAGCATGAGGCCACAGTGAGCATGAGGTCACACTGAACATGAGGTCACACTGTGCATGAGGTCACACGGAGCATGAGGTCACACTGGGCATGAGGTCACACTGGGCATGAGGTCACAGGGAGCATGAGGTCACACTGAGCATGAGGTCACACTGGGCGTGAGGTCACACTGGGCATGAGGCCACACTGAGCATGAGGTCACACTGAGCATGAGGCCACACTGAACATGAGGTCACACTGAGCATGAGGCCACTCTGGGCATGAGGCCGCAATGGGCATGAGGTCACACTGGGCATGAGGTCACACTGAGCATGAGGTCACACTGGGCATGAGGTCACACTGAGCATGAGTTCACACTGAGCATGAGGCCACACTGGGCATGAGGTCACACGGAGCATGAGGTCACACTGGGCATGAGGTCACACTGAACATGAGGTCACACTGGGCATGAGGTCACACTGAGCATGAGGCCACAGTGAGCATGAGGTCACACTGAACATGAGGTCACACTGTGCATGAGGTCACACGGAGCATGAGGTCACACTGGGCATGAGGTCACACTGGGCATGAGGTCACACGGAGCATGAGGTCACACTGAACATGAGGTCACACTGGGCGTGAGGTCACACTGGGCATGAGGCCACACTGAGCATGAGGTCACACTGAGCATGAGGTCACACTGAACATGAGGTCACACTGAGCATGAGGTCACACTGGGCATGAGGCCGCAATGGGCATGAGGTCACACTGGGCATGAGGTCACACTGAGCATGAGGTCACACTGGGCATGAGGCCACACTGAGCATGAGGTCACACTGAGCATGAGGCCACACTGGGCATGAGGTCACACGGAGCATGAGGTCACACTGGGCATGAGGTCACACTGAACATGAGGTCACATTGGGCATGAGGTCACACTACGCATGAGGTCACACTGAGCATGAGTTCACACTGGGCATGGGGGTCACACTGAACATAAGGTCACACTGGGCATGAGGTCACACTGAGCATGAGGTCACACGGAGCATGAGGTCACACTGAACATGAGGTCACACTGGGCATGAGGTCACACTGGGCATGAGGCCACACTGAGCATGAGGTCACACGGAACATGAGGTCACACTGAGCATGAGGTCACACTGAACATGAGGTCACACTGGCATGAGGTCACACTGGGCATGAGGCCACACTGGGCATGAGGTCACACTGGGCATGAGGTCACACAGAGCATGAGGTCACACTGGGCATGAGGTCACACTGAGCATGAGGTCACACCGAGCATGTGGCCACACTGGGCATGTGGTCACACGGAGCATGAGGTCACACTGGGCATGAGGTCACACGGAACATGAGGTCACACGGAGCATGACGTCACACTGAACATGAGGTCACACTGGGCATGAGGTCACACTGGGCATGAGGCCACACTGAGCATGAGGCCACACTGAACATGTGGTCACACTGAGCATGAGGTCACACTGAACATGAGGTCACACTGGGCATGAGGTCAAACTGGGCATGAGGTCACACTGCGCATGAGGCCACACTGAGGATGTGGCCGCACTGGGCATGAGGCCACACTGGGCATGAGGTCACACTGGGCATGAGGTCACACTGAGCATGAGGTCACACTGGGCATGAGGTCACACGGAGCAGGAGGTCACACTGGGCATGAGGTCACACTGAACATGAGGTCACACTGGCATGAGGTCACACTGGGCATGAGGTCACACGGAGCATGAGGTCACACGGAGCATGAGGTCACACTGGGCATGAGGTCACACGGAGCATGAGGTCACACTGGGCATGAGGTCACACTGGGCATGAGGCCACACTGAGCATGTGGCCACACTGGGCATGAGGTCACACTGAACATGAGGCCACACTGAACATGAGGTCACACTGAGCATGAGGCCACACTGGGCATGAGGTCACACTGAACATGAGGCGACACTGAACATGAGGTCACACTGAGCATGAGGCCACACTGAACATGAGGCGACACTGAACATGAGGTCACACGGAGCATGAGGCCACACTGGGCATGAGACCACACTGGGCATGAGGCCACACTGAGCATGAGGGCACACTGTGCATGAGGTCACACTGGGCATGAGGCCACACTGCGCATGAGGTCACACTGAGCATGAGGCCACACTGAACATGAGGTCACACTGAGCATGAGGCCACACTGAGCATGAGGCCACACTGGGCATGAGGCCACACTGGGCATGAGGTCACACTGTGCATGAGGTCACACGGAGCATGAGGTCACACTGGGCATGAGGTCACACTGGGCATGGGGTCACACTGAACATGAGGTCACACTGGGCATGAGGTCACACTGAGCATGAGGTCACACGGAGCATGAGGTCACACTGAGCATGAGGTCACACTGGGCATGAGGTCACACTGGCATGAGGTCACACGGAGCATGAGGTCACACTGGGCATGAGGTCACACTGAACATGAGGTCACACTGGGCATGAGGTCACACTGGGCATGAGGTCACACGGAGCATAAGGTCACACTGGGCATGAGGTCACACTGAACATGAGGTCACACGGAGCATGAGGTCACACTGGGCATGAGGTCACACTGAACATGAGGTCACACTGGGCATGAGGTCACACTGGGCATGGGGTCACACTGAACATGAGGTCACACTGGGCATGAGGTCACACTGAGCATGAGGTCACACGGAGCATGAGGTCACACTGATCATGAGGTCACACTGGGCATGAGGCCACCCTGAGCATGAGGTCACACTGAACATGAGGTCACACTGGGCATGAGGCCGCTCAGAGCATGCGGTCACACTGGGCATGAGGTCACACTGGGCATGAGGTCACACTGGGCATGAGGTCACACGGAGCATGAGGTCACACTGGCATGAGGTCACACTGGGCATGAGGTCACACTGGGCATGTGGTCACACTGGACATGAGGTCACACTGGGCATGGGGTCACACTGAACATGCGGCCACACTGGGCATGAGGTCACACGGAGCATGAGGTCACACTGGGCATGAGGTCACACTGAACATGCGGTCACACTGGGCATGAGGTCACACTGAGCATGAGGTCACACGGAGCATGAGGTCACACTGGGCATGAGGTCACACTGGCATGAGGTCACACTGAACATGAGGTCAAACTGGGCATGAGGTCACACTGAGCATGAGGTCACACGTAGCATGAGGCCACACTGAGCATGAGGTCGCACTGAACATGAGGTCACACTGAGCATGAGGTCACACTGAACATGAGGTCACTCTGAGCATGAGGCCACACTGGGCATGAGGCCGCTCTGGGCATGAGGTCACACTGGGCATGAGGTCACACTGAGCATGAGGTCACACGGAGCATGAGGTCACACAGGGCATGAGGTCACACTGAGCATGAGGTCACACTGGGCATGAGGTCACACTGAGCATGAGGTCACACGGAGCATGAGGTCACACTGGGCATGAGGTCACACTGAGCATGAGGTCACACTGGGCATGAGGTCACACTGAGCATGAGGTCACACCGAGCATGTGGCCACACTGGGCATGTGGTCACACGGAGCATGAGGTCACACTGGGCATGAGGTCACACGGAGCATGAGGTCACACGGAGCATGAGGTCACACTGGGCATGAGGTCACACTGAGCATGAGGTCACACTGCGCATGAGGTCACACTGGGCATGAGGTCACACTGAGCATGAGGTCACACTGGGCATGAGGTCACACTGGGCATGAGGCGACACTGAACATGAGGTCACACTGAGCATGAGGCCACACTGAACATGAAGCGACACTGAACATGAGGTCACACGGAGCATGAGGCCACACTGGACATGAGACCACACTGGGCATGAGGCCACACTCAGCATGAGGCCACACTGTGCATGAGGTCACACTGGGCATGAGGCCACACTGGGCATGAGGTCACACTGAGCATGAGGCCACACTGAACATGAGGTCACACTGATCATGAGGTCACACTGAGCATGAGGCCACACTGGGCATGAGGCCACACTGGGCATGAGGTCACACTGGGCATGAGGTCACACTGGGCATGAGGCCACACTGAGCATGAGGTCACACGGAGCATGAGGTCACACTGGGCATGAGGTCACACTGAACATGAGGTCACACTGGGCATGAGGTCACACTGGGCATGAGGTCACACGGAGCATGAGGTCACACTGGGCATGAGGTCACACTGGGCATGGGGTCACACTGAGCATGAGGTCACACTGAGCATGAGGTCACACTGAGCATGAGGTCACACGGAGCATGAGGTCACACTGAACATGAGGTCACACTGGCATGAGGTCACACTGGGCATGAGGTCACACTGAACATGAGGTCACACTGGGCATGAGGCCACACTGGGCATGAGGTCACACTGGGCATGAGGTCACACTGGGCATGAGGTCACACAGAGCATGAGGTCACACTGGGCATGAGGTCACACTGAGCATGAGGTCACACTGAGCATGAGGCCACACTGGGCATGAGGTCACACGGAGCATGAGGTCACACTGGGCATGAGGTCACACTGAACATGAGGTCACACGGAGCATGAGGTCACACTGGGCATGAGGTCACACTGGGCATGGGGTCACACTGAACATGAGGTCACACTGGGCATGAGGTCACACTGAGCATGAGGTCACACGGAGCATGAGGTCACACTGAACGTGAGGTCACACTGGGCATGAGGTCACACTGGGCATGAGGCCACACTGAGCATGAGGCCACACTGAACATGAGGTCACACTGAGCATGAGGTCACACTGAGCATGAGGTCACACTGAGCATGAGGTCACACTGGGCATGAGGTCACACTGGGCATGAGGCCACACTGAGCATGTGGTCACACTGGGCATGAGGTCACACTGAACATGAGGCACACTGAACATGAGGTCACACTGAGCATGAGGCCACACTGGGCATGAGGTCACACTGGGCATGAGGTCACACTGGGCATGAGGTCACACTGAGCATGAGGCCACACTGAGCATGAGGCCACACTGAGCATGAGGCCACACTGGGCATGAGGTCACACTGGGCATGAGGCCACACTGGGCATGAGGTCACACTGAGCATGAGGTCACACTGGGCATGAGGCCACACTGAGCATGAGGTCACACTGGGCATGAGGTCACACTGAGCATGAGGTCACACTGAACATTAGGTCACACTGGGCATGAGGCCACACTGGGCATGAGGCCACACTGAGCATGAGGTCACACTGAACATGAGGTCACACTGGGCATGAGGTCACACTGAGCATGAGGTCACACTGAGCATGAGGTCACACTGAGCATGAGGTCACACGGAACATGAGGTCACACTGGCATGAGGCCACACTGGGCATGAGGCCACACTGGGCATGAGGTCACACTGGGCATGAGGTCACACTTAGCATGAGGTCACACTGAGCATGAGGTCACACTGGGCATGAGGTAACACGGAGCATGAGGTCACACTGGGCATGAGGTCACACTGAACATGAGGTCACACTGGGCATGAGGTCACACTGAGCATGAGGTCACACTGAACATGAGGTCACACTGGGCATGGAGTCACACTGAACATGAGGTCACACTGGGCATGAGGTCACACTGGGCATGAGGCCACACTGAGCATGAGGCCGCTCTGAGCATGAGGTCACACTGGGCATGAGGTCACACTGGGCATGAGGTCACACTGGGCATGAGGTCACACGGAGCATGAGGTCACACTGGCATGAGGTCACACTGGGCATGAGGTCACACTGGGCATGTGGTCACACTGGGCATGAGGTCACACTGGGCATGGAGTCACACTGAACATGAGGCCATACTGGGCATGAGGTCACACGGAGCATGAGGTCACACTGGGCATGAGGTCACACTGAACATGCGGTCACACTGGGCATGAGGTCACACTGAGCATGAGGTCACACGGAGCATGAGGTCACACTGGGCATGAGGTCAAACTGGGCATGGGGTCACACTGAACATGAGGTCACACTGGGCATGAGGTTACACTGAGCATGAGGTCACACGTAGCATGAGGGCACACTGAACATGAGGTCGCACTGGGCATGAGGTCACACTGGGCATGAGGTCACACTGAACATGAGGTCACACTGGGCATGAGGCCACACTGGGCATGAGGCCACACTGGGCATGAGGTCACACTGGGCATGAGGTCACACAGAGCATGAGGTCACACTGGGCATGAGGCCACACTGAGCATGAGGTCACACTGAGCATGAGGCCACACTGGGCATGAGGTCACACTGGAGCATGAGGTCACACTGGGCATGAGGTCACACTGAACATGAGGTCACACGGAGCATGAGGTCACACTGGGCATGAGGTCACACAGGGCATGAGGTCACACTGAACATGAGGTCACACTGGGCATGAGGTCACACTGAGCATGAGGTCACACGGAGCATGAGGTCACACTGAACATGAGGTCACACTGGGCATGAGGTCACACTGGGCATGCGGCCACACTGAGCATGAGGTCACACTGAACATGAGGTCACACTGAGCATGAGGTCACACTGAGCATGAGGTCACACTGAGCATGAGGTCACACTGGGCATGAGGTCACACTGGGCATGAGGTCACACTGGGCATGAGGCCACCCTGGGCATGAGGTCAAACTGGGCATGAGGTCACACTGAGCATGAGGCCACACTGAACATGAGGTCACACTGAGCATGAGGCCACACTGGGCATGAGGTCACACTGGGCATGAGGCCACACTGGGCATGAGGTCACACTGAGCATGAGGCCACACTGAGCTTGAGGTCACACTGAGCATGAGGCCACACTGAACATGAGGCACACTGAACATGAGGTCACACTGAGCATGAGGCCACACTGGGCATGAGGCCACACTGAGCATGAGGCCACACTGGGCATGAGGTCACACTGGGCATGAGGTCACACTGAGCATGAGGCCACAGTGAGCATGAGGGCACACTGAACATGAGGTCACACTGAGCATGAGGTCACACGGAGCATGAGGTCACACTGGGCATGAGGTCACAGGGAGCATGAGGTCACACTGAACATGAGGTCACACTGGGCATGAGGTCACACTGAGCATGAGGTCACACTGAGCATGAGGTCACACTGAGCATGAGGTCACACTGAACATGAGGTCACACTGAGCATGAGGTCACACTGGGCATGAGGCCGCAATGGGCATGAGGTCACACTGGGCATGAGGTCACACTGAGCATGAGGTCACACTGGGCATGAGGCACACTGAGCATGAGGTCACACTGAGCATGAGGCCACACTGGGCATGAGGTCACACGGAGCATGAGGTCACACTGGGCATGAGGTCACACTGAACATGAGGTCACACTGGGCATGAGGTCACACTGGGCATGAGGTCACACTGAGCATGAGGTCACACTGGGCATGAGTTCACATTGGGCATGGGGGTCACACTGAACATAAGGTCACACTGGGCATGAGGTCACACTGAGCATGAGGTCACACGGAGCATGAGGTCACACTGAACATGAGGTCACACTGGGCATGAGGTCACACTGGGCATGAGGCCACACTGAGCATGAGGTCACACGGAACATGAGGTCACACTGAGCATGAGGTCACACTGAACATGAGGTCACACTGGGCATGAGGTCACACTGGGCATGAGGCCACACTGGGCATGAGGTCACACTGGGCATGAGGTCACACTGAGCATGAGGTCACACTGGGCATGAGGTCACACTGAGCATGAGGTCACACTGAGCATGAGGCCACAGTGAGCATGAGGTCACACTGACATGAGGTCACACTGAGCATGAGGTCACACGGAGCATGAGGTCACACTGGGCATGAGGTCACACTGGGCATGAGGTCACAGGGAGCATGAGGTCACACTGAACATGAGGTCACACTGGGCGTGAGGTCACACTGGGCATGAGGCCACACTGAGCATGAGGTCACACTGAGCATGAGGTCACACTGAACATGAGGTCACACTGAGCATGAGGCCACACTGGGCATGAGGCCGCAATGGGCATGAGGTCACACTGGGCATGAGGTCACACTGAGCATGAGGTCATACTGGGCATGAGGCCACACTGAGCATGAGGTCACACTGAGCATGAGGCCACACTGGGCATGAGGTCACACGGAGCATTAGGTCACACTGGGCATGAGGTCACACTGAACATGAGGTCACACTGGGCATGAGGTCACACTGGGCATGAGGTCACACTGAGCATGAGGTCACACTGGGCATGAGTTCACATTGGGCATGGGGGTCACACTGAACATAAGGTCACACTGGGCATGAGGTCACACTGAGCATGAGGTCACACGGAGCATGAGGTCACACTGACCATGAGGTCACACTGGGCATGAGGTCACACTGGGCATGAGGCCACACTGAGCATGAGGTCACACGGAACATGAGGTCACACTGAGCATGAGGTCACACTGAACATGAGGTCACACTGGGCATGAGGTCACACTGGGCATGAGGCCACACTGGGCATGAGGTCACACTGGGCATGAGGTCACACTGAGCATGAGGTCACACTGGGCATGAGGCCACACTGAGCATGAGGTCACACTGGGCATGTGGTCACACGGAGCATGAGGTCACACTGGGCATGAGGTCACACTGGGCATGAGGTCACACGGAGCATGAGGTCACACGGAGCATGACGTCACACTGAACATGAGGTCACACTGGGCATGAGGTCACACTGGCATGAGGCCACACTGAGCATGAGGCCGCACTGAACATGAGGTCACACTGAGCATGAGGTCACACTGAACATGAGGCCACACTGAGGATGTGGCCGCACTGGGCATGAGGCCGCACTGGGCATGAGGTCACACTGGGCATGAGGTCACACTGAGCATGAGGTCACACTGGGCATGAGGTCAAACTGGGCATGAGGTCACACTGCGCATGAGGCCACACTGAGGATGTGGCCGCACTGGGCATGAGGTCACACTGGGCATGAGGTCACACTGGGCATGAGGTCACACGGAGCAGGAGGTCACACTGGGCATGAGGTCACACTGAACATGTGGTTACACTGGGCATGAGGTCACACTGGGCATGAGGTCACACGGAGCATGAGGTCACACGGAGCATGAGGTCACACTGGGCATGAGGTCACACTGGGCATGAGGTCACACGGAGCATGAGGTCACACTGGGCATGAGGTCACACTGGGCATGAGGCCACACTGAGCATGTGGCCACACTGGGCATGAGGTCACACTGAACATGAGGCACACTGAACATGAGGTCACACTGAGCATGAGGCCACACTGGGCATGAGGTCACACTGAACATGAGGCGACACTGAACATGAGGTCACACTGAGCATGAGGCCACACTGAACATGAGGCGACACTGAACATGAGGTCACACGGAGCATGAGGCCACACTGGGCATGAGGTCACACTGGGCATGAGGCCACACTGAGCATGAGGGCACACTGTGCATGAGGTCACACTGGGCATGAGGCCACACTGCGCATGAGGTCACACTGAGCATGAGGCCACACTGAACATGAGGTCACACTGAGCATGAGGCCACACTGAGCATGAGGTCACACTGAGCATGAGGCCGCACTGAGCATGAGGTCACACTGGGCATGAGGTCACACTGGGCATGAGGTCACACTGGGCATGAGGTCACACTGGGCATGAGGTCACACTGAGCATGAGGTCATACTGGGCATGAGGTCACACTGAGCATGAGGTCACACTGAGCATGAGGTCACACTGGGCATGAGGTCACACTGAGCATGAGGTCACACTGGGCATGAGGTCACACTGGGCATGAGGTCACACTGAGCATGAGGTCACACTGAGCATGAGGGCACACTGAGCATGAGGTCACACTGAGCATGAGGGCACACTGAACATGAGGTCACACTGGGCATGAGGTCACACTGGGCATGAGGTCACACTGAGCATGAGGTCACACGGAGCATGAGGTCACACTAGCATGAGGCCACACTGAGCATGAGGCACACTGGGCATGAGGTCACACTGGGCATGAGGTCACACTGAGCATGAGGCCACACTGAACATGAGGCCACACTGAACATGAGGTCACACTGAGCATGAGGTCACACTGGGCATGAGGTCACACTGAGCATGAGGTCACACTGGGCATGAGGTCACACTGGGCATGAGGTCACACTGGGCATGAGGTCACAGGGAGCATGAGGTCACACTGAGCATGAGGTCACACTGGGCATGAGGTCACACTGGGCATGAGGCCACACTGAGCATGAGGTCACACTGAGCATGAGGTCACACTGAACATGAGGTCACACTGGCATGAGGCCACACTGGGCATGAGGTCACACTGGGCATGAGGTCACACTGGGCATGAGGTCACACTGAGCATGAGGTCACACTGGGCATGAGCCACACTGAGCATGAGGTCACGCTGAGCATGAGGCCACACTGGCATGAGGTCACACTGAGCATGAGTTCACACTGGGCATGAGGTCACACTGAGCATGAGGTCACACTGGCATGAGGTCACACTGGGCATGAGGTCACATTGGGCATGAGGTCACACTGACATGAGGTCACACTGGGCATGAGGTCACACTGAGCATGAGGTCACACGGAGCATGAGGTCACACTGACATGAGGTCACACTGGGCATGAGGTCACACTGAGCATGAGGACACACTGAGCATGAGGTCACACGGAACATGAGGTCACACTGAGCATGAGGTCACACTGAACATGAGGTCACACTGGGCATGAGGTCACACTGGGCATGAGGCCACACTGGGCATGAGGTCACACTGGGCATGAGGTCACACTGAGCATGAGGTCACACTGGGCATGAGGTCACACTGAGCAGGAGGTCACACTGAGCATGTGGCCACACTGGGCATGTGGTCACACGGAGCATGAGGTCACACTGGGCATGAGGTCACACGGAGCATGAGGTCACACGGAGCATGAGGTCACACTGGGCATGGGGTCACACTGAGCATGAGGTCACACTGGGCATGAGGTCACACTGAGCATGAGGTCACACGGAGCATGACGTCACACTGAACATGAGGTCACACTGGGCATGAGGTCACACTGGGCATGAGGCCACACTGAGCATGAGGCCACACTGAACATGAGGTCACACTGAGCATGAGGTCACACTGAACATGAGGTCTCACTGGGCATGAGGTCACACTGAGCATGAGGTCACACTGAGCATGAGGCCACACTGAGCATGTGGCCACACTGGGCATGAGGTCACACTGAACATGAGGCACACTGAACATGAGGTCACACTGAGCATGAGGCACACTGGGCATGAGGTCACACTGAACATGAGGCACACTGAACATGAGGTCACACTGAGCATGAAGTCACACTGAACATGAGGCGACACTGAACATGAGGTCACACTGAGCATGAGGCCACACTGGGCATGAGGTCACACTGAGCATGAGGCCACACTGAGCATGAGGTCACACTGGGCATGAGGTCACACTGAGCATGAGGTCACACTGAGCATGATGCCACACTGAGCATGAGGTCACACTGAGCATGAGGTCACACTGGGCATGAGGCCACACTGAGCATGAGGTCACACTGAGCATGAGGTCACACTGAGCATGAGGCAGCACTGAGCATGAAGTCACACTGAACATGAGGTCACATTGAGCATGAGGACACACTGAGCATGAGGTCACACTGAGCATGAGGCGATACTGAACATGAGGTCACACTGGGCATGAGGCCACACTGAGCATGAGGTCACACTGAACATGAGGTCACACTGGGCATGAGGTCACACTGAGCATGAGGTCACACTGGGCATGAGGTCACACTGGGCATGAGGCCACACTGAGCATGAGGTCACACTGAGCATGAGTCCACACTGAGCATGAGGTCACACTGGGCAAGAGGTCACACTGAGCACGAGGTCACACTGAGCATGAGGTCACACTGGGCATGAGGCACACTGAGCATGAGGTCACACTGGGCATGAGGTCACACTGGAGCATGAGGTCACACTGGGCATGAGGCACACTGAGCATGAGGTCACACTGAGCATGAGGTCACACTGGGCATGAGGTCACACTGAGCATGAGGCCACACTGGGCATGAGGGCACACTGAGCATGAGGCCACACTGAGCACGAGGTCACACTGGGCATGAGGTCACACTGAGAATGAGGTCACACTGGGCATGAGGTCACACTGAGCATGAGGCCACACTGGCATGAGGTCACACTGGGCATGAGGTCACACTGAGCATGAGGCCACACTGGGCATGAGGTCACACTGGGCATGGGGTCACACTGAACATGATGTCACACTGGGCATGAGGTCACACCGAGCATGAGGTCACACCGAGCATGAGGTCACACTGAGCATGAGGTCACACTGGGCATGAGGTCACACTGGGCATGAGGTCACACTGAGCATGAGGTCACACTGAACATGAGGTCACACTGAGCATGAGGTCACACTGAACATGAGGTCACTCTGAGCATGAGGCCACACTGGGCATGAGGCCACTCTGGGCATGAGGTCACACTGGGCATGAGGTCACACTGAGCATGAGGTCACACTGAGCATGAGGTCACACAGGGCATGAGGCCACACTGAGCATGAGGTCACACTGGGCATGAGGTCACACTGAGCATGAGGCCACACTGGGCATGAGGGGACACGGAGCATGAGGTCACACTGGGCATGATGTCACACTGATCTTGAGGTCACACTGGGCATGAGGTCACACTGAGCATGAGGTCACACTGAGCATGAGGTCACACTGGGCATGAGGTCACACTGGGCATGGGGTCACACTGAGCATGAGGTCACACTGGGCATGAGGTCACACTGGGCATGAGGCCACACTGAGCATGAGGTCACACTGAGCATGAGGTCACACTGGGCATGAGGCCACACTGAGCATGAGGCCACACTGAGCATGAGGCCACACTGAGCATGAGGCCACACAGAGCATGAGGTCACACTGGGCATGAGGCCACACTGAGCATGAGGCCACACTGAGCATGAGGTCACACTGAACATGAGGCCACACTGAGCATGAGGCGACACTGAACATGAGGTCACACTGAACATGAGGTCACACTGAGCATGAGGGCACACTGAGCATGAGGCCACACTGAGCATGAGGCCACACTGAGCATGAGGTCACACTGGGCATGAGGTCACACTGAGCATGAGGTCACACTGGGCATGAAGTCACACTGAGCATGAGGTCACACTGAGCATGAGGTCACACTGGGCATGAGGCCACACTGAGCATGAGGTCACACTGGGCATGAGGTCACACTGAGCATGAGGCCACACTGGGCATGAGGTCACACTGAGCATGAGGTCACACGGAACATGAGGTCACACTGAGCATGAGGCCACACTGAGCATGAGGTCACACTGGGCATGAAGTCACACTGAGCATGAGGTCACACTGAGCATGAGGTCACACTGGCATGAGGCCACACTGAGCATGAGGTCACACTGGGCATGAGGTCACACTGAGCATGAGGCCACACTGGGCATGAGGTCACACTGAGCATGAGGTCACACTGAACATGAGGTCACACTGAGCATGAGGTCACACTGGGCATGAGGCCACACTGGGCATGAGGTCACACTGGGCATGAGGCCACACTGAGCATGAGGCCACACTGGCATGAGGCCACACTGAGCATGAGGCCACACTGAGCATGAGGCCACCCTTGGCATGAGGCGACACTGTGCATGAGGTCACACTGGGCATGAGGTCACACTGAGCATGAGGCCACACTGAGAATGAGGTCACACTGGGCATGAGGCCACACTGGGCATGAGGCCACACTGGGCATGAGGTCACACTGCGCATGAGGTCACACTGGGCATGAGGTCACACTGGGCATGAGGCCACACTGAGCATGAGGTCACACTGAGCATGAGGCCACACAGGGCATGAGGTCACACTGAGCATGAGGTAACACTGGGCATGAGGCCACACTGAGCATGAGGCCACACTGAACATGAGGTCACACTGAGCATGAGGTCACACTGGGCATGAGGTCACACTGAGCATGAGGCCACACAGAACATGAGGTCACACTGAGCATGAGTCCACACTGAGCATGAGGCCACACTGAGCATGAGGTCACACTGAGCATGAGGCCACACTGAACATGAGGCACACTGAACATGAGGTCACACTGGGCATGAGGCCACACTGGGCATGAGACCACACTGAGCATGAGGCCACACTGAGCATGAGGTCACACTGAGCATGAGGTCACACTGGGCATGAGGTCACACTGGGCATGAGGCCACACTGGGCTTGAGGTCACACTGAGCATGAGGCCACACGGAGCATGAGGCCACACTGAACATGAGGTCACACTGAGCATGAGGCCACACTGAGCATGAGGCCACACTGAACATGAGGTCACACTGAGCATGAGGCGACACTGAGCATGAGGTCACACTGGGCATGAGGCCACACTGAGCATGAGGTCACACTGAACATGAGGTCACACTGGGCATGAGGTCACACTGAGCATGAGGTCACACTGGGCATGAGGTCACACTGGGCATGAGGCCACACTGAGCATGAGGTCACACTGAGCATGAGGTCACACTGGGCATGAGGTCACACTGGGCATGAGGCCACACTGGGCACGCGGTCACACTGAACATGAGGCCACACTGAACATGAGGCGACACTGAACATGAGGTCACACTGAGCATGAGTCCACACTGAGCATGAGACCACACTGAGCATGAGGCCACACTGAGCATGAGGTCACACTGAGCATGAGGTCACACTGAACATGAGGCCACACTGAACGTGAGGCGACACTGAGCATGAGGTCACACTGGGCATGAGGTCACACTGAGCATGAGGTCACACTGAGCATGAGGTCACACTGGGCATAAGGCCGCACTGAGCATGAGGTCACACTGGGCATGAGGTCACACTGAGCATGAGGTCACACTGGGCATGAGGCCACACTTGGCATGAGGCCACACTGAGCATGAGGCCACACTGAGCATGAGGCCACACTTGACATGAGGCCACACTGAGCATGAGGTCACACTGGGCATGAGGCCGCACTGAACATGAGGTCACACGGAGCATGAGGTCACACTGGGCATGAGGCCGCACTGGGCATGAGGTCACACTGGGCATGAGTTCACACTGAGCATGAGGTCACACTGAGCATGAGGTCACACTGAGCATGAGGCCACACTGAGCTTGAGGTCACACTGGGCATGAGGTCACACTGAGCATGAGGTCACACTGAGCATGAGGTCACACTGGGCATGAGGCCGCACTGAGCATGAGGTCACACTGGGCATGAGGTCACACTGAGCATGAGGTCACACAGGGCATGAGGTCACACTGAGCATGAGGTCACACTGAGAATGAGGTCACACTGAGCATGAGGCCACAATGAGCATGAGGTCACACTGGGCATGAGGCCACACTGAACATGAGGTCACACTGAGCATGAGGCGATACTGAACATGAGGTCACACTGGGCATGAGGCCACACTGAGCATGAGGTCACACTGAACATGAGGTCACACTGGGCATGAGGTCACACTGAGCATGAGGTCACACTGGGCATGAGGTCACACTGGGCATGAGGCCACACTGAGCATGAGGTCACACTGAGCATTAGGCCACACTGAGCATGAGGTCACACTGGGCATGAGGTCACACTGAGCATGAGGCCACACTGAGCATGAGGCCACACTGAGCATGAGGTCACACTGGGCATGAGGCCACCCTTGGCATGAGGCCACACTGAGCATGAGGCCACACTGAGCATGAGGCCACCCTTGACATGAGGCCACACTGAGCATGAGGTCTCACTGGGCATGAGGCCGCACTGAGGATGAGGCCACACTGTGCATGAGATCACACTGGGCATGAGGCCGCACTGGGCATGAGGCCACACTGGGCATGAGGTCACACTGGGCAGAGGTCACACTGGGCATGAGGTCTCACTGAGCATGAGGTCACACTGAACTTGAGGCCACACTGGGCATGAGGTCACACTGAGCATGAGGTCACACTGAGCATGAGGCCACACTGAACATGAGGCGACACTGAACATGAGGTCACACTAGGCATGAGGCCACACTGGGCATGAGGCCACACTGAGCATGAGGCCACACTGAGCATGAGGCCACACTGAGCATGAGGTCACACTGAGCATGAGGCCACACTGAGCATGAGGCCACACGGAACATGAGGCCACACTGAACATGAGGTCACACTGAGCATGAGGCCACACTGAGCATGAGGCCACACTGAACATGAGGTCACACTGAGCATGAGGCGACACTGAACATGAGGTCACACTGGGCATGAGGCCACACTGAGCATGAGGCCACACGGAGCATGAGGTCACACTGGGCATGAGGCCACCCTTGGCATGAGGCCACACTGAGCATGAGGCCACACTGAGCATGAGGCCACACTTGACATGAGGCCACACTGAGCATGAGGTCTCACTGGGCATGAGGCCGCACTGAGGATGAGGTCACACTGTGCATGAGGTCACACTGGGCATGAGGCCACACTGGGCATGAGGCCACACTGGGCATGAGGTCACACTGGGCATGAGGTCACACTGGGCATGAGAACTCACTGAGCATGAGGTCACACTGAACATGAGGCCACACTGGGCATGAGGTCACACTGAGCATGAGGTCACACTGAGCATGAGGCCACACTGAACATGAGGCACACTGAACATGAGGTCACACTAGGCATGAGGCCACACTGGGCATGAGGCCACACTGAGCATGAGGCCACACTGAGCATGAGGTCACACTGAGCATGAGGTCACACTGGGCATGAGGTCACACTGGGCATGAGGCCACACTGGGCTTGAGGTCAAACAGAGCATGAGGCCACACTGAGCATGAGGCCACACGGAACATGAGGCCACACTGAACATGAGGTCACACTGAGCATGAGGCCATACTGAGCATGAGGCCACACTGAACATGAGGTCACACTGAGCATGAGGCGACACTGAACATGAGGTCACACTGGGCATGAGGCCACACTGAGCATGAGGTCACACTGAACATGAGGTCACACTGGGCGTGAGGTCACACTGAGCATGAGGTCACACTGGGCATGAGATCACACTGAGCATGAGGCCACACTGAGCATGAGGTCACACTGGGCATGAGGCCACACTGGGCATGAGGTCACACTGAACATGAGGTCACACTGAGCATGAGGCGATACTGAACATGAGGTCACACTGGGCATGAGGCCACGCTGAGCATGAGGTCACACTGAACATGAGGTCACACTGAGCATGAGGTCACACTGGGCATGAGGTCACACTGGGCATGAGGCCACACTGAGCATGAGGTCACACTGAGCATGAGGCCACACTGAGCATGAGGTCACACTGGGCATGAGGTCACACTGAGCATGAGGTCACACTGAGCATGAGGTCACACTGGGCATAAGGCCGCACTGAGCATGAGGTCACACTGGGAATGAGGTCGCACTGAGCATGAGGTCACACTGGGCATGAAGCCACACTGGGCATGAGGCCACACTGAGCATGAGGCCACACTGAGGATGAGGTCACACTGGGCATGAGGCCACACTGAGCATGAGGTCACACTGAACATGAGGTCACACTGGGCATGAGGTCACACTGAGCATGAGGTCACACTGGGCATGAGGCCACACTGAGCATGAGGTCACACTGAGCATGAGGCCACACTGAACATGAGGTCACACTGGGCATGAGGTCACACTGAGCATGAGGTCACACTGAGCATGAGGTCACACTGGGCATAAGGCCGCACTGAGCATGAGGTCACACTGGGCATGAGGCGACACTGAACATGAGGTCACACTGAGCATGAGTCCACACTGGGCATGAGACCACACTGAGCATGAGGCCACACTGAGCATGAGGTCACACTGGGCATGAGGTCACACTGAGCATGAGGCCACACTGAGCATGAGGCCACACTGGGCATGAGGTCACTCTGAGAATGAGGTCACACTGAGCATGAGGCCACAATGAGCATGAGGCCACACTGAGCATGAGGCCACACTGAGGATGAGGTCACACTGGGCATGAGGCCACACTGAGCATGAGGTCACACTGAACATGAGGTCACACTGGGCATGAGGTCACACTGAGCATGAGGTCACACTGGGCATGAGGTCACACTGGGCATGAGGCCACACTGAGCATGAGGTCACATGAGCATGAGGCCACACTGAACATGAGGTCACACTGGGCATGAGGTCACACTGGGCATAAGGCCGCACTGAGCATGAGGTCACACTGGACATGAGGTCGCACTGAGCATGAGGTCACACTGGGCATGAGGCCACACTGAGCATGAGGCCACACTGAGCATGAGGTCACACTGGGCATGAGGCCACCCTTGGCATGAGGCCACACTGAGCATGAGGCCACACTGAGCATGAGGCCACACTTGACATGAGGCCACACTGAGCATGAGGTCACATTGGGCATGAGGCCACACTGAGGATGAGGCCACACTGTGCATGAGGTCACACTGGGCATGAGGCCGCACTGGGCATGAGGCCACACTGGGCATGAGGTCACACTGGGCAGACGGTCGCACTGGGCATGAGGCCTCACTGAGCATGAGGTCACACTGAGCATGAGGCCACACTGGGCATGAGGTCACACTGAGCATGAGGTCACACTGGGCATGAGACCACACTGAGCATGAGGCCACACTGAGCATGAGGTCACACTGAGCATGAGGTCACACTGGGCATAAGGCCGCACTTAGCATGAGGTCACACTGGGCATGAGGCCACACTGAGCATGAGGCCACACTGAGCATGAGGTCACACTGGGCATGAGGCCACCCTTGGCATGAGGCCACACTGAGCATGAGGCCACACTGAGCATGAGGCCACCCTTGACATGAGGCCACACTGAGCATGAGGTCACTGGGCATGAGGCCGCACTGAGGATGAGGCCACACTGTGCATGAGGTCACACTGGGCATGAGGCCGCACTGGGCATGAGGCCACACTGGGCATGAGGTCACACTGGGCAGAAGGTCGCACTGGGCATGAGGCCTCACTGAGCATGAGGGCACACTGAGCATGAGGCCACACTGTGCATGAGGTCACACTGAGCATGAGGTCACACTGAGCATGAGGCCACACTGAACATGAGGCGACACTGAACATGAGGTCACACTAGGCATGAGGCCACACTGGGCATGAGACCACACTGAGCATGAGGCCACACTGGGAATGAGGTCACACTGAGCATGAGGTCACACTGGGCATGAGGTCACACTGGGCATGAGGCCACACTGGGCTTGAGGTCACACAGAGCATGAGGCCACACTGAGCATGAGGCCACCCTTGGCATGAGGCCACACTGAGCATGAGGCCACACTGAGCATGAGGCCACCCTTGACATGAGGCCATACTGAGCATGAGGTCACACTGGGCATGAGGCCGCACTGAGGATGAGGCCACACTGTGCATGAGGTCACACTGGGCATGAGGCCGCACTGGGCATGAGGCCACACTGGGCATGAGGTCACACTGGGCAGAAGGTCGCACTGGGCATGAGGCCTCACTGAGCATGAGGTCACACTGAGCATGAGGCCACACTGGGCATGAGGTCACACTGAGCATGAGGTCACACTGGGCATGAGACCACACTGAGCATGAGGCCACACTGAGCATGAGGTCGCACTGATCATGAGGTCACACTGGGCATGAGGTCACACTGGGCATGAGGTCACACTGAGCATGAGGCCACACTGAACATGAGGTCACACTGAGCATGAGACCACACTGAGCATGAGACCACACTGAACATGAGGGCACACTGAACATGAGGCGACACTGAACATGAGGTCACACTGAGCATGAGGCCACACTGGGCATGAGACCACACTGAGCATGAGGCCACACTGAGCATGAGGTCACACTGAACATGAGGTCAAACTGGGCATGAGGTCACACTGGGCATGAGGCCACACTGGGCATGAGGTCACACTGGGCATGAGGCCACACTGATCATGAGGCCACACTGAGCATGAGGTCACACTGGGCATGAGGCCACACTGAGCATGAGGTCACACTGGGCATGAGGTCACACTGAGCATGAGGTCACACTGGGCATGAGGTCACACTGGGCATGAGGCCACACTGAGCATGAGGTCACACTGAGCATGAGGTCACACTGGGCATGAGGTCACACTGGGCATGAGGCCACACTGGGCACGCGGTCACACTGAACATGAGGCCACACTGAACATGAGGCGACACTGAACATGAGGTCACACTGAGCATGAGTCCACACTGAGCATGAGACCACACTGAGCATGAGGCCACACTGAGCATGAGGTCACACTGAGCATGAGGTCACACTGAACATGAGGCCACACTGAACGTGAGGCGACACTGAGCATGAGGTCACACTGGGCATGAGGTCACACTGAGCATGAGGTCACACTGAGCATGAGGTCACACTGGGCATAAGGCCGCACTGAGCATGAGGTCACACTGGGCATGAGGTCGCACTGAGCATGAGGTCACACTGGGCATGAGGCCACCCTTGGCATGAGGCCACACTGAGCATGAGGCCACACTGAGCATGAGGCCACCCTTGACATGAGGCCACACTGAGCATGAGGTCACACTGGGCATGAGGCCGCACTGAACATGAGGTCACACGGAGCATGAGGTCACACTGGGCATGAGGCCACACTGGGCATGAGGTCACACTGGGCATGAGTTCACACTGAGCATGAGGTCACACTGAGCATGAGGTCACACTGAGCATGAGGCCACACTGAGCTTGAGGTCACACTGGGCATGAGGTCACACTGAGCATGAGGTCACAATGGGCATGAGGCCGCACTGAGCATGAGGTCACACTGGGCATGAGGTCACACTGGGCAGAGGTCGCACTGGGCATGAGGCCTCACTGAGCATGAGGTCACACTGAGCATGAGGCCACACTGGGCATGAGGTCACACTGAGCATGAGGTCACACTGGGCATGAGACCACACTGAGCATGAGGCCACACTGAGCATGAGGTCACACTGAGCATGAGGTCACACTGGGCATAAGGCCGCACTTAGCATGAGGTCACACTGGGCATGAGGCCACACTGAGCATGAGGCCACACTGAGCATGAGGTCACACTGGGCATGAGGCCACCCTGGGCATGAGGCCACACTGAGCATGAGGCCACACTTGACATGAGGCCACACTGAGCATGAGGTCACTGGGCATGAGGCCACACTGAGGATGAGGCCACACTGTGCATGAGGTCACACTGGGCATGAGGCCGCACTGGGCATGAGGCCACACTGGGCATGAGGTCACACTGGGCAGAAGGTCACACTGGGCATGAGGCCTCACTGAGCATGAGGGCACACTGAGCATGAGGCCACACTGTGCATGAGGTCACACTGAGCATGAGGTCACACTGAGCATGAGGCCACACTGAACATGAGGCGACACTGAACATGAGGTCACACTGGGCATGAGGCCACACTGGGCATGAGACCACACTGAGCATGAGGCCACACTGGGAATGAGGTCACACTGAGCATGAGGTCACACTGGGCATGAGGTCACACTGGGCATGAGGCCACACTGGGCTTGAGGTCACACAGAGCATGAGGCCACACTGAGCATGAGGCCACACTGGCATGAGGCCACACTGAGCATGAGGCCACACTGAGCATGAGGCCACCCTTGACATGAGGCCATACTGAGCATGAGGTCACACTGGGCATGAGGCCACACTGAGGATGAGGCCACACTGTGCATGAGGTCACACTGGGCATGAGGCCGCACTGGGCATGAGGCCACACTGGGCATGAGGTCACACTGGGCAGAGGTCGCACTGGGCATGAGGCCTCACTGAGCATGAGGTCACACTGAGCATGAGGCCACACTGGGCATGAGGTCACACTGAGCATGAGGTCACACTGGGCATGAGGCCACACTGAGCATGAGGCCACACTGAGCATGAGGTCACACTGATCATGAGGTCACACTGGGCATGAGGTCACACTGGCATGAGGTCACACTGAGCATGAGGCCACACTGAACATGAGGTCACACTGAGCATGAGGCCACACTGAGCATGAGACCACACTGAACATGAGGGCACACTGAGCATGAGGCGACACTGAGCATGAGGTCACACTGAGCATGAGGCCACACTGGGCATGAGGCCACACTGAGCATGAGGCCACACTGAGCATGAGGTCACACTGAACATGAGGTCAAACTGGGCATGAGGTCACACTGGGCATGAGGCCACACTGGGCATGAGGTCACACTGGCATGAGGTCACACTGATCATGAGGCCACACTGAGCATGAGGTCACACTGGGCATGAGGCCACACTGAGCATGAGGTCACACTGAGCATGAGGTCACACTGGGCATGAGGTCACACTGAGCATGAGGTCACACTGGGCATGAGGTCACACTGGGCATGAGGCCACACTGAGCATGAGGTCACACTGAGCATGAGGTCACACTGGGCATGAGGTCACACTGGGCATGAGGCCACACTGGGCACGCGGTCACACTGAACATGAGGCCACACTGAACATGAGGCACACTGAACATGAGGTCACACTGAGCATGAGTCCACACTGAGCATGAGTCCACACTGAGCATGAGGCCACACTGAGCATGAGGTCACACTGAGCATGAGGTCACACTGACATGAGGCCACACTGAACGTGAGGCGACACTGAGCATGAGGTCACACTGGGCATGAGGTCACACTGAGCATGAGGTCACACTGAGCATGAGGTCACACTGGGCATAAGGCCGCACTGAGCATGAGGTCACACTGGGCATGAGGTCACACTGAGCATGAGGTCACACTGGGCATGAGGCCACACTGCGCATGAGGCCACACTGAGCATGAGGCCACACTGAGCATGAGGTCACACTGACATGAGGCCACACTGAGCATGAGGTCACACTGGGCATGAGGCCACTGAGCATGAGGTCACACGGGGCATGAGGTCACACTGGGCATGAGGTCGCACTGGGCATGAGGTCACACTGGGCATGAGTTCACACTGAGCATGAGGTCACACTGAGCATGAGGTCACACTGGGCATGAGGCCACACTGAGCTTGAGGTCACACTGGGCATGAGGTCACACTGAGCATGAGGTCACACTGAGCATGAGGTCACACTGGGCATGAGGTCACACTGAGCATGAGGTCACACTGGGCATGAGGTCACACTGAGCATGAGGTCACACTGGGCATGAGGTCACACTGGCATGAGGTCACACTGGGCATGAGGTCACACTGAGCATGAGGTCACACTGAGCATGAGGTCACACTGGGCATGAGGCCACACTGGGCACGCGGTCACACTGAACATGAGGCCACACTGAACATGAGGCGACACTGAGCATGAGGTCACACTGAGCATGAGTCCACACTGAGCATGAGGCCACACTGAGCATGAGGCCACACTGAGCATGAGGTCACACTGAGCATGAGGTCACACTGAGCATGAGGCCACACTGAACGTGAGGCGACACTGAGCATGAGGTCACACTGGGCATGAGGTCACACTGAGCATGAGGTCACACTGAGCATGAGGTCACACTGGGCATAAGGCCGCACTGAGCATGAGGTCACACTGGGCATGAGGTCGCACTGAGCATGAGGTCACACTGGGCATGAGGCCACCCTTGGCATGAGGCCACACTGAGCATGAGGCCACACTGAGCATGAGGCCACACTTGACATGAGGCCACACTGAGCATGAGGTCACACTGGGCATGAGGCCGCACTGAACATGAGGTCACACGGAGCATGAGGTCACACTGGGCATGAGGCCGCACTGGGCATGAGGTCACACTGGGCATGAGTTCACACTGAGCATGAGGTCACACTGAGCATGAGGTCACACTGAGCATGAGGCCACACTGAGCTTGAGGTCACACTGGGCATGAGGTCACACTGAGCATGAGGTCACACTGAGCATGAGGTCACACTGGGCATGAGGCCACACTGAGCATGAGGTCACACTGGGCATGAGTCACACTGAGCATGAGGCCACACTGGGCATGAGGTCACACTGAGCATGAGGTCACACAGGGCATGAGGTCACACTGAGCATGAGGTCACACTGAGAATGAGGTCACACTGAGCATGAGGCCACAATGAGCATGAGGTCACACTGGGCATGAGGCCACACTGAACATGAGGTCACACTGAGCATGAGGCGATACTGAACATGAGGTCACACTGGGCATGAGGCCACACTGAGCATGAGGTCACACTGAACATGAGGTCACACTGGGCATGAGGTCACACTGAGCATGAGGTCACACTGGGCATGAGGTCACACTGGGCATGAGGCCACACTGAGCATGAGGTCACACTGGCATGAGGCCACACTGAGCATGAGGTCACACTGGGCATGAGGTCACACTGAGCATGAGGCCACACTGAGCATGAGGCCACACTGAGCATGAGGTCACACTGGGCATGAGGCCACCCTTGGCATGAGGCCACACTGAGCATGAGGCCACACTGAGCATGAGGCCACACTTGACATGAGGCCACACTGAGCATGAGGTCTCACTGGGCATGAGGCCACACTGAGGATGAGGCCACACTGTGCATGAGATCACACTGGGCATGAGGCCGCACTGGGCATGAGGCCACACTGGGCATGAGGTCACACTGGGCAGAAGGTCACACTGGGCATGAGAACTCACTGAGCATGAGGTCACACTGAACTTGAGGCCACACTGGGCATGAGGTCACACTGAGCATGAGGTCACACTGAGCATGAGGCCACACTGGGCATGAGGCACACTGAGCATGAGGTCACACTGGGCATGAGGTCACACTGGGCATGAGGCCACACTGAGCATGAGGTCACACTGGCATGAGGTCACACTGGGCATGAGGTCACACTGGGCATGAGGCACACTGGGCATGAGGCCACACTGGGCATGAGGTCACACTGAGCATGAGGCCACACTGAGCATGAGGCCACACGGAACATGAGGCCACACTGAACATGAGGTCACACTGAGCATGAGGCCACACTGGGCATGAGGCCACACTGAGCATGAGTCCACACTGAGCATGAGGCCACACTGAACATGAGGTCACACTGGCATGAGGTCACACTGGGCATGAGGCCACACTGGGCATGAGTCACACTGGGCATGAGGCCACACTGGCATGAGGCCACACTGAGCATGAGTCACACTGAGCATGAGGC
>NC_083426.1:58710997-58719586 GCF_020745735.1 Hemiscyllium ocellatum
CTAAGTGCTTGGATGGGGCAAAGTTTGTAAGGACCATTCAGGAGGGATTCTTGACACAATATGTAAAACAGTCTAATCCAGATAGGGGTGATACTGGACCTGATTTTGGGAAATGAACCCAGCCAGTTAGTGATGTCAATGGGGAGCATTTCAGGAGTAGTGACCTGTGCTGTGAGTTTTGAGGACTCATGAATAGACATAAAACAAGTCTTTAGGTGAGAGTGTTAGATTAGGCGAAAAAGGCAAACGACAACATTATTAGGGGGAACTGGAGAATTTTGATTCGAGGTGGCTGGTTTGAGGATAAATTTACATCGAGCATGTGGGTGTATTTCAAATGGCAGAGTTCAGGAGTGGAACGTTCCTGCGAGAGTAAAGGAAAGTTGAGTGAATACCAGGGATGGAGTTATGATCTTGGTGAGAAAGTAAAAGGAAGCATAGGAGAATGGGAATTGATGAAGCCTTGAAGTATTTAAGAAAACAGGAAAGAACTTAAACAAGGATTTAGAGGGGTAAAACAAGGACATGAAAAGTCATTAGCAAACAGGATTAAGGATAAGTAAAAATCACACAACACCAGGTTATAGTCCAACAGGTTTAATTGGAAGCACACGAGCTTTTGGAGTGCCGCTCCTTCATCAGGTGGTTGTGGAGGACACAATTGTAAGGCACAGAATTTATAGCAAAAGTTTACAGTGTGATGTAACTGAAATTATACATTGAAAATTACATCGATTGTCTGTTGAGTCTTTCATCTGTTCAAATACCATGGTAGTTTCGATTCATTCATGTGTAAATCACAAAACCTTTTTTTTAAAAGTTGCATTCTCAGGTTAACTGTAATAATTGATGTTAGCTGGACAATATGTTGAAGGTGTTAGCCCCCATGTTCTCTGTCTGTGCCTTGATGTTTAGACTGATTCTAATATAAAAAGTGCAATAACAGTGTTTTACATGAAATCATGCAGTTTTTGAGCAAAGTGCAATGTAACTCTGCAAGTACAAATTCACCCCACAAACGTGTGTGTGTGTGTGTGTGTATAGTGCAATGGTGGTCACCTGAAATGTGACATGAACCCAAGGTCCCTGTTGAGGCCCTCCCTATGGGTATGGAACTTAGCTATCAGCCTCTGCTTGACCACTTTTCGTTGCTCCCTGTCCTGAAATCCGCCTTGGAGGATGGTCATCCGAAGGTCCGAGGTTGAATGTCCTGGACCGCTGAAATGTTCTCCAACTGGGAGGGAATAGTCCTGTCTGTTGATTGTTGTGCAGTGCCCATTCAAAGCCATAGCCTTTGCTCGGTTTTCCCAATGTACCATGCCTCAGGGCATCCTTGCTTGTGTGCTTCCAATTAAATCTGTTGGATTATAATCTGGTGTTGTGTGATATTTCACTGCATCCCAGTCCAACACTGGCATTTCCAAATCAGGATTAAGGAAATTACCAAAGAATTTTATACATGTGTAAAAAAAAACAGTAGCCATGGAAAGGGTTGGTCCACTCCAGGACAACGGAAGGAATCTGTATGGAGCCAAAAGAGTATGTGAGGTCCTGAACAAATACTGTGTGTCGGTATTCACCAAAGAGAAGGAATTGTTGGGGATGATCTCCAGGAAGGAAGGGATGAGTTTCTAAGCCCCGTTGCTATTAAAAGAGGAAGAGGTGTGGTGTGCCTTAATATATATTAAGGTAGCTAAGTCCTGGGTCCTGAAGGGAGTCTTTCCCATAATAATGAGGGAGACGAGAACAAATTGCTGAAGCATTGACATAGATCTTTGTATCCTCTTTGCTCACAGGTCCTAAAGAACTGGAGAATAGCCAGCGTTGTCCCATTGGATAAGAAGGGTAGCAGGGATGCCTGTGAGTTGCAAGTCGGTGGTGGGGGAATTATTGTAAAAGGTTATCAAGGACAAGATATAAACACATTTAGAAGCAAATGGACTGATTGGCAATAGACAGCATGGTTTTGTGCAGGGGATGATATAGGGAGAGTGGAATTGTGCCTCACTAACTTGACTGAGTTTTTTGAGGTGTTGAAGATGATTGAGGGAAAAGCGGTTGAGTTTTCTGCATAGGGTTCAGTAAAGCCTTTGACATGGCTCCTCATGGCAGATTAGTACATAAGGTGAAGTCACATGATATCGGGGTAAGCTGCCAAGACAGATACAGAGCTGACTTAGTTATCAGAGACAGAGGGTAGGGTTAGAAGGATGCTTTGCAGAAGGGACGGCCGTGACAAGTGGTGTCCCGTAGGTATCAGTGCTGAGACCTCTGTTGTTTGTGAACCATGTAAATGATATTGTAGGAAAACGTGTTGGTCTAATTAGCTTCTAGTTGATACAAAGATTGTCGGAGTTGCTAATAGTGAGGATTGTTAGAGAATACAGCAGGATATAGATATGGACGAAAAATGGAAGTTAAGCCGGACAAATGTGAGGTGATGCATTTTGGAAGTGTCAAGTACAGGTTGAATTTATACAATGAATAGTAGAATTCTTAGGAGTATTGATATGCAGAGGGATCTGGGTGTGTGGGTTCACAGGTCACTGAAGGTGGTTGTGCGGGTAGGTGAGATATGACATGTTTGCCTTCATTGGAAATGGCATTGAGTATAAGGATAAACAAGTTATGCTGCAACTTTATAGAACTTTAGTTAGGCAACACTTGGAATATTGTGTACTGTTCTGGTCACCACACTACCAGAAGAATGTAGATGCTTTGGAGAGGGTAAAGAAAAGGTTTACCAGGGTGTTGCCTGGCATGGGGGATTTTAGCTGTGAAGAAAGTTGAATAGACTGAGTTTGTTTTCATTGGAACTCAGGAGATTGAAGGGCAACCTAATAGAAGTTTATAAGATTGTGAATGAATTGTGTATAAGACTTTTCCTGAGGGTGGACCGATCAATTACTAGGGGACACAGGTTCAAGGTGCGTGGCGGTTTGTTGAGGCGGAGTGGGGGAATATTGGTGGTGGCAGTTCCGAAAGATGTGTGAGGCAAGTTTTCCACACAAAGGGTGGTGAGTGTTTGGGATGCATTGCCAGAGAAGCTGTTGGATGCGGACACAGCGCACCAATCAAGAAGCACCAGGACCAATATGTGAATAGGAAACGAAAAGAAGCATATGGATCCTATAATTGAAGACAGTTTACTCTGGAAGGGCAGAACTTGCTGGCGCAGATATCGAGGGCTGAAGGGTCTGTTCCAGTTCTGTATTGTTCTGTACTCTTCCTGTCTCTTGTTTGAGATGCTCTGTTCTGAGTGACTTTGTTTTAAAAGAGACGGTCTAGATTTTGTTTCTTTTCAAATGTTTGTGTAAATATGTATTTCATCTAAATTTAGATGTGAGGTGAATCAGATTTATCCTACCACTAATCTAATTTACTGAATTTCTGATTCAGTATACTATATTAGACAATAGACAATAGGTGCAGGAGTAGGCCATTCTGCCCTTCGAGCCTGCAACACCATTCAATATGATCATGGCTGACCATCCTTAATCAGTATCCTGTTCCTGCCTTATCTCCATAACCCTTGATTCCACTATCCTTGAGACCTCTATCCAACTCTTCCTCAAATGAATCCAGAGACCGGGCCTCCACTGCCCTCTGGGGCAGAGCATTCCACACAGCCACCACTCTCTGGGTGAAGAAGTTTCTCCTCATCTCTGTCCTAAATGGTCTACCACGTATTTTTAAGCTGTGTCCTCTGGTTTGGCACTCACCCATCAGCGGAAACATGTTTCCTGCCTCCAGAGTGTCCAATCCTTTAATAATCCTTTATGGGCAATACGGTGGCACAGTGGTTAGCACTGCTGCCTCACAGCGCCTGAGACCCATGTTCAATTCCCGACTCAGGCGACTGACTGTATGGAGTTTGCACGTTCTCCCCGTGTCTGCGTGGGTTTCCTCCGGCTGCTCCGGTTTCCTCCCACAGTCCAAAGATGTGCGGGTCAGGTGAATTGGCCATGCTAAATTGCCCGTAGTGTTAGGTAAGGGGTAATGTAGGGGTATGGGTGGTTTGCGCTTCGGCGGGTCGGTGTGGACTTGTTGGGCCGAAGGGCCTGTTTCCACACTGTAGGTAATCTAATCTAATCTAATCTTATATGTCTCATTCAGATCCCCTCTCAGTCTTCTAAACTAAAGGGTATACAAGCCCAGTCGTTCCAGTCCCGCCTTTCCAGGAATTGACCTCGTGAACCTATGCTGCACTCCTCAATAGCCAGAATGTCTTTCCACAAATTTGGAGACCAGAACTGCACACTGTACTCCAGGTGTGGTCTCACCAGGGCCCTAAACAGCTACAGAAGAACCTCTTTGCTTCTATATTCAATTCTCCTGTATGAAGGCCTGCATAAAATTAGCCTTCTTCACCACCTGCTGTACCTGCATGCTTACATTCATTGACTGGTATACAAGAACACACCAGATCTCTTTGTACTGCCCCTTTACCTAAATTGATTCCATTTAGGTAGTAATCTGCCTTCCTGTTCTTGCCATCAAAGTGGATAACCATACATTTATCCACATTAAACTGCACCTGCCATGCATCTGACTACTCACCTAACCTGTCCAGGTCACCCTGTAATCTCCTAACATCCTCCTCACATTTCACTTGCCACCCAGCTTAGTATCATCAGCAAATTTGCTAATATTATTACTAATACCATCTTCCATATCATTAACACATATTGTAAAAAGCTGCAGTCCCAGTACTGATCCCTGTGGTATCCCACTGGTCACTGCCTGCCGTTCCAAAATGGAGCCGTTTATCACTACTCTTTGTTTCCTGTCAGCCAACCAACTTTCAATCCAAGTTAGTACTTTGCCCCCAATACCATGCGCCCTATTTTGCTCATTAACCTCCTATGTGGGACTTTATCAAAAGCTGTCTGAAAGTCCAGGTACACTACATCTACTGGATCTCCCTCGTCCATCTTCAGAGTTACATCCTCAAAACATTCCAGAAGATTAGTCAAGCATGATTTCCCCTTCATACATTCATGCTGACTCTGACCTATCTGATTACTACTATCCAGATATGTCGTAATTTCATGCTTTATAATAGACTCCAGCATCTTCCTCATCACTGAGGTCAGACTAACTGGTGTATAATTTCCTGCTTTCTCTTTCTCACCTTTCTTAAAAAGTGGTACAACATTAGCCACCCTCCAATCCGCAGGAACTGATTGCGAAATCTATCGAACTCTGGAAAATAATCACCAACGCATCCACGATTTCTCGAGCCACCTCCTTCAGCACCCTGGGATGTAGACCATCAGGCCCCGGGGACTTATCAACCTTCAGACCTAACAGTCTCTCCAACACCAATTCCTGGCAAATATAAATTCCCTTCAGTTCAGGTCCTTCAGCCACTGTTACCTCAGGGAGATTGCTTGTGTCTTCCCCAGTGAACACAGATCTGAAGTACCAATTCAATTCTTCTGCCATTTCTTTGCTCCCCGTAAGATATTCCCCAGTTTCTGTCTTCAAGGGCCCAATTGTAGTCTTAACCATGTTTTTGTCTTTCACATAGCTAAAAAAGCTTTTACTATCCTCCTTTATATTTTTGGCCAGTTTACCTTCGTACCTCATTTTTTTCCTGTGTATTTCCTTCTTGGTAATCCTCTGTTGTTCTTTAAAAGCTTCCCAGTCCTCAGTTTTCCCACTTATCTTTGCTATGTTATACTTTTTCTCTTTTAACTTTATATGTTTCTTAACTTTCCTCGTCAGCCACGGCCATCCATGCCTCCTCCTAGGATCTTTCTTCCTTTTTGGAATGAACTGATTCTGCATCTTCTGCATTATACACAGAAGTATCTGCCATTGTTCCTCCACTGTCATCCCTGCTAAGGTATTGCCAGTTCCTCCCTCATAGCTCCATCGTTCCCTTTATTCAACAAAAACATTGTCACTTCCGATTGTACCCTCTCCCTCTCAAATTGCAGATTGAAGCTTATTGTACTTTGGGCACTACTTCCCAATGGCTCCTTCACTTCGAGGTACCTGATCAATTCTGGTTCGTTGCACAATACCAGACCCAGAATTGCCTTCTCGCTGGTAGGCTCCAGTACCAGCTGTTCTAAGAATCCATCTCTGATGCACTCCACAAAGTCTCTTTCTTGAGGTCCAATACCATCCTGATTCTCCCAGTCTACCTGCATGTTGAAATCCCTATAACAACTGTTTGCGACAAGTCAATTTCAGCTCCTGATTCAACTTACATCCGACATCCAGACGACTGTTTGGGAGCCTGTAGATAACTCCCAAGAGGGTCTTTTTACTCTTAGAATTTCTCAGATCTACCCATATTGACTCTACATCCCCTGATTCTAGGTCCCCCCGCGCAAAGGACTGAATATCATCCCTTACCAACATGGCCACCCCACCCCCTCTGCCTTCAGTCTATCCTTATGATAGCATGTGCAGCCTTGAATATTCGTTTCCCAGGCCCTGTCCAATTGAACCCACGTCTCAGTTATCCCCACAATATCGTATCTGCCAATTTCCAAAAGAGCCTCAAGCTCATCCATCTTATTTCTAATGCTTCATGCATTCATATATTGTATTTTTAATTTGTTACTGCCCTCGCCCTTCCCATCAACTCCTATTTCACTCAACCTTACAGCATGATCTTTTACAGTTGTCTTTCTTGACTTCCCTTGTTCTAACTTTCCCTTCAATTTCCTTCTTAAACATCCAGTTTGTTTCCCCCCCCCCCCGCCCCCCCCCCCCCCCCGCTACTTAGTTTAAACGTAGCTGTGTTGCAATAGCAAACCAGCCTGCCAGAATGCTGGTCCCCAACCTATTAAGGTGCAAGCCGTCTCTCTTGTATAATTTATGCTTACAACAAAACAAAACATACCCCAGTGATCCAAGAATTTAAATCCTTGCATCCTGCGCCAGTTCCCCAGCCACACGTTCAAGTCCATTATCTTCCTGTTTCTGGCATCACCAGAACTGAAAGCAAACCGGAGATAACCACCCTGGACATGCTGCTTTTCAGCCTTCTTACTAGTTCTCCGAAGTCCCGCTGTAGTATGTTCCTCCACTTCTTCCCGACATCATTTGTGCCGACATGTACCACCACCTCTGGCTCTTCACCTTCGTCCTTGAGGATTTCCGGCACTCTGTCTGTGATGTCTTTAACCCTGGCACCAGGAAGGCAACACACCATCCATAAGTCCCGCCTGCTGCCACAATTTAAATCATGTTGGGAAATAGAATGATAGAATCCCTCGTGTGGACTCAGGCCCTTTGGCCCAGTAAGTCCACACTGGCCCTGTGAAGAGCAACCCACCCAGACCCAGCCCTGAGGCATGGTGCATTGGCAAGACCGAGCAGAGGCTACAGACAGGAGTGTTCCCTCCGAGTTGGAGAACACTTCAGCAGTCCAGGGCAACTCGCACCTTCAGTGCATTGTCTGAGCTGATATGGCACCTATTGTTGACGTTCTTTTGAGAATGTAACTTTTTTTTAAAAAGTTCTGGGATTTACATGTTAAAGAAATGAAACCAACACAGTTATTCTAAAAAATGAGAGGCTTAACAAACAATCCAGGTCTTTTTCAATATATATTTCAATTGCATCACACTGTAACTTTTGGTATAATTCTGTGTCTTACAATCTATACTCCACTACCTCCTGCTGACGGAGCAGCGCTCTGAAAGCTAGTGCTTCCAAGTAAACCAGCTAGACTATAACCTGATGTTGTGTGATTTTTAACTTTATCCACCTAGACCCATTCTCCAAACCTATTACTTTAAATTTACCCCTAACTAATGCACCTAACCTTTATATCCCTGAACACTCTGAGCAATTTAGCATGGCCAATTCACCCAACCTGCACATCTTTAGATTGTGGGAGGAAACCAACACAGACATTGGGAGACTGTGCAAACTCCACACAGACAGTTGCCTGTGGCTAGAATTGAACCTGGGTCCCTGGTGCTGTGAGCCAGCAGTGCTAACTACTGAACCAGCGAGCCACCCCATAGTTATGATATTTTATTATACAGCCTTTTTAAATTCTCTGCTTAGCAGATTTGTTTGAGGCATACGTTCATTATTTTCAAGATAATATATTTCAACATTAGATACCATTCTTCATGGAAGGGAAGAGTTGTCCATACTTCAGGCTCTGGGGTTTGAACTCTGATGATTTCACTTGCAGCAATCAATGTTTTTTAAAACTGTAGTATTTGAATCTGCTTTGTAAAATGTTTCCACTTCTGCAACATTATGCATTTCCATTTTGAGCTCCCTACATTTGAGCAAGATGGTGAAATCCAGGTGGTAGAGTGTAGAGAAGGAAGAGGGCATGAGTGTGGAGAGCGCAGGAGTAACTTGTAGAGGGAATTGAGTTGGAAAGATTCATTCATGTGGGGTGGAGAGACAGGAGCTGATTAGTAAGGTAAGGGGGTGCAATGCTTTTGTCTCCTGTCACTATAGAATTAGAGTTTGGCTGACACCTCACAAATTATATAAAGTCAAATTTTATGGTGTTCATTTTATAGCTTGTTACTTTATGTTAATTGACTATGTGAACTTCAGTAATAAAACGGCACTCTTGTGCTGCTTTATTTCTGGTTT